>NW_028225179.1:130901329-130989216 GCF_052327205.1 Somniosus microcephalus
TACAGACTAAGCGACCACCAACTGGAAATTGAAAAAGGCAGATACAAGAAATCCTGGCAGCCTAGAGAGAATAGAATATGCGATCAATGTCTGGCCGGCGAGGTTGAAACAGAAATGCATTTCCTCCTAAAATGCGAAAATTTCAACACATCAAGAAACATATTATTCAACAAGCTAAGCCAAACAACCCCAGATTTCAAGGAATTGGATGACCTGTCAAAATTGAGATTAGTCCTGGGAGAAGGAGACAGACCATACCTTGGGGCCAAATATGTAACAACATGTCACAACCTGAGGACTGTTTAAAATTAAGACTGTTTAAAATTAATATTGAACGTACCAAATGAAGTACAAAGACTGTTTAAAATTAATATTGTTTAAAAGTAATATTGTATGTACCCAACAAATGTCAAATCGATTGACACCTACAGAATGTTGGAAAACTGTACCTTTTTGCTATGTAAGCTTTGGCAATATGGTTCTCTGTAAACTTTCATGCCAATAAAGCATTTGAATTGAATTGAATTGAATTGAATAGACAGAGAGAATAGACAGAGAGAGAGAGAATAGACAGAGAGAGAGAGAGAGAGAGAGAGAGAATAGTCAGAGAGAGAGAGAATAGACAGATAGAGAGAGAGAATAGACAGATAGAGAGGGAATAGACAGAGAGAGAGAGGGAATAGACAGAGAGAGAGGGAATAGACAGATAGCGAGAGGGGGAATAGACAGATAGCGAGAGGGGGAATAGACAGATAGCGAGAGAGGGAATAGACAGATAGCGAGAGAGTGAATAGACAGATAGCGAGAGAGGGAATAGAGAGATAGCGAGAGAGGAAATAGACAGATAGCGAGAGGGGGAATAGACAGATGGCGAGAGAGGGATAGACAGATGGCGAGAGAGGGAATAGACAGATAGCGAGAGAGGGATTAGACAGATAGCGAGAGAGGGAATAGACAGATGGCGAGAGAGGGAATAGACAGATGGCGAGAGAGGGAATAGACAGATGGCGAGAGAGGGAATAGACAGATGGCGAGAGAGGGAATAGACAGATGGCGAGAGAGGGAATAGACAGATGGCGAGAGAGGGAATAGACAGATGGCGAGAGAGGGAATAGACAGATGGCGAGAGAGGGATTAGACAGATGGCGAGAGAGGGAATAGACAGATGGCGAGAGAGGGATCTCTCTCTGGAACATTGGAACAAAATAACCGAAAGCCAAAGCAGATTAGAATGTTACCGGGCCCTAAAAAGAGAATATAAACTGGCAGACTACCTCACGACCATCAGAGACACAAAACAGAGACAGACCCTCACCAGGTACAGACTAAGCGACCACCAACTGGAAATTGAAAAAGGCAGATACAAGAAATCCTGGCAGCCTAGAGAGAATAGAATATGCGATCAATGTCTGGCTGGCGAGGTTGAAACAGAAATGCATTTCCTCCTAAAATGCGAAAAATTCAACACATCAAGAAACATATTATTCAACAAGCTAAGCCAAACAACCCCAGATTTCAAGGAATTGGATGATCTGTCAAAATTGAGATTAGTCCTAGGAGAAGGAGACAGACCATACCTTGGGGCCAAATATGTAACAACATGTCACAACCTGAGGACTGTTTAAAATTAAGACTGTTTAAAATTAATATTGAACGTACCAAATGAAGTACAAAGACTGTTTAAAATTAATATTGTTTAAAAGTAATATTGTATGTACCCAACAAATGTCAAATCGATTGACACCTACAGAATGTTGGAAAACTGTACCTTTTTGCTATGTAAGCTTTGGCAATATGGTTCTCTGTAAACTTTCATGCCAATAAAGCATTTTAATTGGAAATTGGAATTGGAATAGACAGATGGCGAGAGAGGGAATAGACAGATGGCGAGAGAGGGAATAGACAGATGGCGAGAGAGGGAATAGACAGATGGCGAGAGAGGGAATAGACAGATGGCGAGAGAGGGAATAGACAGATGGCGAGAGAGGGAATAGACAGATAGCGAGAGAGGGAATAGACCGTTAGCGAGAGAGGGAATAGACAGATAGCGAGAGAGGGAATAGACAGATAGAGAGAGGGGGAATAGAGAGATAGAGAGAGGGGGAATAGACAGATAGAGAGAGAGAGAACAGAGAGATAGAGAGAGACTAGAGAGAGAGAGAGAGAGAGAGACTAGAGAGAGAGAGAGAGAGAGAGAGAGAGAGAAGAGGTTCTCTGTAAACTTTCATGCCAATAAAGCATTTTAATTGGAATTGGAATTGGAGAGAGAATAGACAGAGAGCGAGAGAATAGACAGAGAGAGAGAGAATAGACAGAGAGAGAGAAGAGACAGAGAGAGAGAGAAGAGACAGAGAGAGAGAGAGAACAGACAGATAGAGAGAGAGAATAGACAGATAGAGAGGGAATAGACAGATAGAGAGAGAGAATAGACAGAGAGAGAGAGAGATAATAGACAGAGAGAGAGTCTAGAGAGAATAGAATATGCGATCAATGTCTGGCTGGCGAGGTTGAAACAGAAATGCATTTCCTCCTAAAATGCGAAAAATTCAACACATCAAGAAACATATTATTCAACAAGCTAAGCCAAACAACCCCAGATTTCAAGGAATTGGATGATCTGTCAAAATTGAGATTAGTCCTAGGAGAAGGAGACAGACCATACCTTGGGGCCAAATATGTAACAACATGTCACAACCTGAGGACTGTTTAAAATTAAGACTGTTTAAAATTAATATTGAACGTACCAAATGAAGTACAAAGACTGTTTAAAATTAATATTGTTTAAAAGTAATATTGTATGTACCCAACAAATGTCAAATCGATTGACACCTACAGAATGTTGGAAAACTGTACCTTTTTGCTATGTAAGCTTTGGCAATATGGTTCTCTGTAAACTTTCATGCCAATAAAGCATTTTAATTGGAATTGGAATTGGAATTGGTATAGACAGAGCGAGAGAGAATAGACAGAGAGAGAGAGAATAGACAGAGAGAGAGAGAGAATAGACAGATAGAGAGAGAGTATAGACAGATAGAGAGAGAGTATAGACAGAGAGAGAGAGAATAGACAGAGAGAGAGAGAGAAACAGAGGTTGAAACAGAAATGCATTTCCTCCTAAAATGCGAAAAATTCAACACATCAAGAAACATATTATTCAACAAGCTAAGCCAAACAACCCCAGATTTCAAGGAATTGGATGACCTGTCAAAATTGAGATTAGTCCTGGGAGAAGGAGACAGACCATACCTTGGGGCCAAATATGTAACAACATGTCACAACCTGAGGACTGTTTAAAATTAAGACTGTTTAAAATTAATATTGAACGTACCAAATGAAGTACAAAGACTGTTTAAAATTAATATTGTTTAAAAGTAATATTGTATGTACCCAACAAATGTCAAATCGATTGACACCTACAGAATGTTGGAAAACTGTACCTTTTTGCTATGTAAGCTTTGGCAATATGGTTCTCTGTAAACTTTCATGCCAATAAAGCATTTGAATTGGAATTGGAATAGACAGAGAGAGAGAGAGAGAGAGAATAGACAGAGAGAGAGAGAGAATAGACAGATAGATAGAGAGACTCAGCCGGACCCTGACCAGTCCCAGACCAACACTGCCCTCCAAACACCAATCCGAGTGAACCAAATCATTAAACAATGCAAAGAAACCTACCTGGAACATTGGATCAAAATAACCAAAAGCCAAAGCAGATTAGAATGTTACCGGGCCCTAAAAAGAGAATATAAACTGGCAGACTATCTCTCGACCAGCAGAGACACAAAACAGAGACAGACCCTCACCAGGTACAGACTAAGCGACCACCAACTGGCAATTGAAAAAGGAAGATACAAGAAATCCTGGCAGCCTAGAGAGAATAGAATATGTGATCAATGTCTGGCCGGCAAGGTTGAGACAGAGATGCACTTCCTCCTAAAATGCGAAAAATTCAACACATCAAGAAACATATATTTTGACAAGCTCAGCCAAACAACCCCAGATTTCAAAGAATTGGATGACCTGTCAAAATTAAGATTAGCCCTGGGAGAAGGAGACAGACCATACCTTGGTGCCCAATATGTAACAACATGTCACAACCTGAGGAACAGTGAGGGACTAACGAGCACACCCATAGCATATATAAACATTAAGAATGTTTAAATCAATACCGAATGTACCCAACGACTGTTTAAAAATTAATACTGAATGTACCCAACGAGGGTCAACGACTGTTTAAATTAATATTGTCTGTACCCAACGAAGGTCAAAATTGTTTGACACCTACAGAATGTTGGAAAACTGTACTTTTTGCTATGTAAGCTTTGGCAATATGGTTCCCTGTAAACTTTCATGCCAATAAAGCATTTGAATTGAATTGAATTGAATAGACAGATAGAGAGAGAGAATAGACAGATAGAGAGAGAGAATAGAGAGAGAGAGAGAGAGAGAATAGACAGATACAGGGAGAGAATAGACAGATAGAGAGAGGGAATAGACAGATAGAGAATAGACAGATAGAGAGAGAGAATAGACAGATATATAGAGAGAATAGACAGATATAGAGAGAGAATAGAGAGATAGAGAGGGAATAGAGAGGTAATAGACAGAGAGAGAGGGAATAGACAGAGAGAGAGAGGGGGAATAGACAGATAGAGAGAGAGGGAATAGACAGATAGAGAGGGAATAGACAGATAGCGAGAGAGGGAATAGAGAGAGAGAGAGAGAATAGACAGATACAGGGAGAGAATAGACAGATAGAGAGAGGGAATAGACAGATAGAGAATAGACAGATATAGAGAGAGAATAGAGAGATAGAGAGGGAATAGAGAGGTAATAGACAGAGAGAGAGGGAATAGACAGAGGGGGTGTAAAAGGGGAGGGGGTGTTGCAATATTAATTAAGGAGTCAATTACTGCTGTAAGGAGGGATGATATATTAGCGGGTTCCTCTAATGAGGCCATATGGGTAGAACTTAAAAACAAAAAGGGGGCAAGCACTTTGCTGGGAGTGTACTATAGGCCCCCAAACAGTCAGGGGGAGATAGAGGAACAGATATGTAGGCAAATCTCAGAGAAGTGCGAAAATAATAGGGTAATAATAGTGGGGGATTTCAACTTCCCCAATATAAATTGGGACAGTCAGAGTGTGAAAGGCTTAGAGGGTGCAGAATTCTTAAAGTGCATCCAGGAGAGCTTTTTGAGCCAACATGTAGAAAGTCCTACAAGAGAGGGGGCGGTACTGGACCTAATTCTGGGGAATGTAGCCGGGCAAGTGGTGGAAGTGTCAGTAGGAGAGCATTTTGGCGACAGTGACCATAATTCGGTGAGATTTAAGGTGGTCATGGAAAAAGACAAAGACGGCCCGGAAATAAGGGTTCTAAATTGGGGGAAGGCCGATTTTAATATGATAAGGCAGGATCTGGCCAAAGTGGACTGGGAGCAGCTGCTTATAGGAAAATCCACATCAAAACAGTGGGAGACTTTCAGAAGGGAAATAGAGAGAGTACAACGCCAACATGTTCCTGTAAAGGTCAAGGGTGGGACCAACAAGCAAAGGGAACCTTGGATGACAAGGGATATACAAAAATGCATTAGAAATAAAAGGGGGGCTTTTGGCAGTTACAAAAGACTAAAGACAGAAGAAGCCCTAGAGGAGTATAAAAAGTGCAGGGGCATACTTAAAAAAGAAATTAGGAGGGCGAGGAGGGGCCATGAAATAACACTGGCGAGCAAAATAAAGGAAAATCCTAAGATGTTTTATAAGTATATTAAGGGCAAGAGGATAACCAGGGAAAGGGTAGGGCCCATTAGGGACCAAAGTGGCAATCTGTGTGTAGAGCCAGAGGATGTAGGCGGGGTTTTAAATGAATTTTTTGCATCTGTGTTCACTATGGAGAAAGACGATGCAGACATAGAAATCGGGCAAGGGGACTGTGACATACTTGAACATATTAGCATCGAGAGGGAGGAGGTGCTAGCGGTTTTAGCGGGCCAAAAAGTGGATAAATCCCCAGGCCCGGACGAGATGTATCCCAGGCTGCTGTGGGAGGCAAGGGAGGAGATTGCAGGGGCTCTGACACTAATTTTCAGAACCTCTCTGGCCACAGGGGATGTACCAGAGGACTGGAGAACAGCTAACGTAGTATCATTATTCAAGAAGGGTAGCAGGGATAAACCAGGGAATTACAGGCCAGTGAGTCTAACATCTGTGGTGGGGAAATTATTGGAAAAAATTCTGAGGGACAAAATTAATCTCCACTTGGAGAGGCAAGGATTAATCGGGGATAGTCAGCATGGCTTTGTCAAGGGTAAATCATGTCTAACAAATCTGATCGAATTTTTCGAGGGGGTGACTAGTGGGGTGGATGAGGGAAATGCTGTGGATGTGGTGTACATGGACTTCAGTAAAGCTTTTGACAAAGTCCCGCATAGGAGACTGGTCAAGAAGGTAAGAGCCCATGGGATCCAGGGTGCCTTGGCGCGTTGGATCCTAAACTGGCTGAGTGGCAGGAGGCAGAGGGTGATGGTCGAAGGTTGCTTTTGTGACTGGAAGCCTGTGTCCAGTGGGGTACCTCAGGGATCGGTGCTGGGTCCCTTATTGTTTGTGATCTACATAAATGATTTGGATGAAAATGTAAAAGGTATGATCAGTAAGTTCGCAGATGACACGAAAATTGGTGGGGTGGTAAATTGCGAGGAGGAAAGCCTCCGGCTACAGGACGATATAAACGGGTGGCAAATGGAATTTAACCCTGAAAAGTGCGAGGTGATGCATTTTGGACGGACAAATAAGGCAAGGGAATACACAATGAGTGGTAGGACCCTAGGAAGTACAGAGGGTCAGAGGGACCTTGGTGTACATGTACATAGATCACTGAAGGCAGCGGAGCAGGTAGATAAGGTGGTTAAAAAGGCATATGGGATACTTGCCTTCATTAGCCGAGGCATAGAATATAAGAGCAGGGAGGTTATGATGGAGCTGTACAAAACGCTGGTGAGGCCACAGCTGGAGTACTGTGTGCAGTTCTGGTCGCCTCACTATAGGAAGGATGTGATTGCTTTGGAGAGGGTGCAGAGAAGATTCACCAGGATGTTACCTGGGATGGAGCGCCTCAGCTATGAAGAGAGGCTGGACAGGCTGGAGTTGTTTTCCTTGGAGCAGAGAAGGCTGAGGGGGGACCTGATTGAGGTGTACAAAATAATGAGGGGCATAGATAGGGTAGATAAAGAGGAACTTTTCCCCTTAGTGGGGGGGTCAATAACAAGGGGGCATAGATTCAGGGTAAGGGGCAGGAGATTTAGAGGGGATTTGAGGAGGAACTTTTTCACCCAGAGGGTGGTTGGAATGTGGAACTCAATGCCTGAAAGGGTGGTGGAGGCAGGAACCCTCACAACATTCAAGAAGCATTTGGATGAGCACTTGAAATGCCATTGCATACAAGGCTATGGACCAAATGCTGGAAAATGGGATTAGACTGGACAGGGATGGATGGGCGGCGCAGACACGATGGGCCGAAGGGCCTCTTTCTGTGCTGTAAAACTCTATGACTCTATGACTCTATGACAGATAGCGAGAGAGGGAATAGACAGATAGCGAGAGAGGGAATAGACAGATAGAGGGAATAGACAGATAGCGAGAGAGGGAATAGACAGATAGAGAGAGAGGGAATAGACAGATAGAGAGAGAGAGAATAGACAGATAGAGAGGGAATAGACAGATAGAGAGAGAGGGAATAGACAGATAGAGAGAGAGAGAATAGACAGATCTATAGAGAGAATAGACAGATATAGAGATAGAATAGAGAGATAGAGAGAGAATAGAGAGGTAATAGACAGAGAGAGAGGAAATAGACAGAGAGAGAGAGAGGGAATAGACAGATAGAGAGAGGGAATAGACAGATAGCGAGAGGGAATAGACAGATAGAGAGAGACGGAATAGATAGATAGAGAGAGAGGGAATAGACAGATAGAGAGAGAGGGAATAGACAGATAGAGAGAGAGGGAATAGACAGATAGAGAGAGGGAATAGACAGATAGAGAGAGGGAATAGACAGATAGAGAGAGGGAATAGACAGATAGAGAGAGGGAATAGACAGATAGAGAGGGAATAGACAGATAGAGAGGGAATAGACAGATAGAGGGAATAGGCAGATAGAGAGAGAGGGAATAGACAGATAGAGAGAGAGGGAATAGACAGATAGAGAGAGAGGGAATAGACAGATAGAGAGAGGGGGAATAGACAGATAGGGAGAGAGGGAATAGACAGATAGAGAGAGAGGGAATAGACAGATAGAGAGAGAGGGATTAGACAGATAGAGAGAGAGGGAATAGACAGATAGAGAGAGAGAGGGAACAGACAGATAGAGAGAGAGGGATCAGACAGAGAGAGAGAGGGAATAGACAGATAGAGAGAGAGGGAATAGACAGATAGAGAGAGAGAGGGAACAGACAGATAGAGAGAGAGGGATTAGACAGATAGAGAGAGAGGGAATAGACAGATAGAGGGAGAGGGAATAGACAGATAGAGAGAGAGGGAATAGACAGACAGAGAGAGAGAGGGAATAGACAGATAGAGAGAGAGGGAATAGACAGATAGAGAGAGAGGGAACAGACAGATAGAGAGAGAGGGAATAGACAGATAGAGAGAGAGGGAATAGACATATAGAGAGAGAGGGAATAGACAGATAGAGAGAGAGGGAATAGACAGATAGAGAGAGAGGGAATAGACAGATAGAGAGAGAGGGATTAGACAGATAGAGAGAGAGGGAATAGACAGATAGAGAGAGAGAGGGAACAGACAGATAGAGAGAGAGGGATCAGACAGAGAGAGAGAGGGAATAGACAGATAGAGAGAGAGGGAATAGACAGATAGAGAGAGAGAGGGAACAGACAGATAGAGAGAGAGGGATTAGACAGATAGAGAGAGAGGGAATAGACAGATAGAGGGAGAGGGAATAGACAGATAGAGAGAGAGGGAATAGACATAGCGAGAGGGGGAATAGACAGATAGAGAGAGAGGGAATAGACAGATAGAGAGAGAGGGAATAGACAGATAGAGAGAGAGGGAATAGACAGATAGAGAGAGAGGGAATAGACAGATAAAGAAAGGGAATAGACAGATAGCGAGAGAGGGAATAGACAGGTCGAGAGAGAGGGAATAGACAGATAGAGAGAGAGGGAATAGACAGATAGCGAGAGAGGGAATAGACAGATAGCGAGAAAGGGAACAGACAGATAGAGAGAGAGGGAACAGACAGATAGCGAGAGAGGGAATAGACAGATAGAGAGAGAGGGAATAGACAGAGAGAGAGGGAATAGACAGATAGCGAGAGGGGGAATAGACAGATAGCGAGAGAGGGAATAGACAGATAGCGAGAGAGGGAATAGACAGATAGCGAGAGAGGGAATAGACAGATAGCGAGAGAGGGAATAGACAGATAGCGAGAGAGGGAATAGACAGATAGCGAGAGAGGGAATAGACAGATAGCGAGAGAGGGAATAGACAGATAGCGAGAGAGGGAATAGACAGATAGCGAGAGAGGGAATAGACAGATAGCGAGAGAGGGAATAGACAGATAGCGAGAGAGGGAATAGACAGATAGCGAGAGAGGGAATAGACAGATAGCGAGAGAGGGAATAGACAGATAGCGAGAGAGGGAATAGACAGATAGCGAGAGAGGGAATAGACAGATAGCGAGAGAGGGAATAGACAGATAGCGAGAGAGGGAATAGACAGATAGCGAGAGAGGGAATAGACAGATAGCGAGAGAGGGAATAGACAGATAGCGAGAGAGGGAATAGACAGATAGCGAGAGAGGGAATAGACAGATAGCGAGAGAGGGAATAGACAGATAGCGAGAGAGGGAATAGACAGATAGCGAGAGAGGGAATAGACAGATAGCGAGAGAGGGAATAGACAGATAGCGAGAGAGGGAATAGACAGATAGCGAGAGAGGGAATAGACAGATAGCGAGAGAGGGAATAGACAGATAGCGAGAGAGGGAATAGACAGATAGCGAGAGAGGGAATAGACAGATAGCGAGAGAGGGAATAGACAGATAGCGAGAGAAGGAATAGACAGATAGCGAGAGGGGGAATAGACAGATAGCGAGAGGGGGAATAGACAGATAGAGAGAGAGAGAGAACAGAGAGATAGAGAGAGAGGGAATAGACAGATAGAGAGAGGGAATAGACAAATAGCGAGAGGGAATAGACAGATAGCGAGAGAGGGAATAGACAGATAGCGAGAGAGGGAATAGACAGATAGCGAGACGGGGAATAGACAGATGGCGAGAGGGGGAATAGACAGATAGCGAGAGGGGGAATACACAGATAGAGAGAGAGAGAATAGAGAGATAGAGGGTGATATACCTATCAATTCATTCCATGAAAAGCGACGAGTTAAGATTGTAACTATAGGTTTTTATTGGCTAAATAACAGAGCCCACCCTCGTGGGTGATCGGTTCCAACAAGGAGGAATACCAGCCAGTCGATCACCTTTATACCTGGGCAAGCAGGCGGAGCCATGGGCGGAGTCAGCTGAGGTCAGCCCAGGTATAACAGCGTGGCAAGAGGTAACCTTGTGTAGTGATACAACAGTGTAAACAGTGATAACCATAGTGTAACGATATAAACAGTGATAACCATAGTGTACGATAGTGAACGATAACAGTGGTTTACCACATTCACCCCTTGTTTAAATTTGAGTCCGGCGGGGTGAAGTGTACTACCAGTTCGGGTATGTCAGTCTATCCGGAGGCCTCATAAGCCTTTCTGATCGGCGCAGCAGCGGCGGCGGAGGTGCTGTATTCGAAGTTAAGGCTGGTGTCTGCGTGGTCGGCGAAGGCTCATGGGGTTCCGGCATGCCGTCTACCGGGGCTGGATTTGGGGGAGTGGTGGGGGGTAACGGTGGTGTCTCAGGGGTGCCCGAGGGTGCGAGGTCTCGCAAGGAGACTGTGTCCTCCCGCCCGTCTGGGTATGCCACATAGGCGTACTGGGGGTTGCCGTGCAGGAGGTCCACCCTCTCGGCCAGGGGGTCCATTTTATGGGTCCTCACGTGTTTCCGCAGCAGGACGGGCCCCGGAGAAGTCAGCCATGTTGGTAGCGAAGTTCCCGTAGTCGACTTCCTGGGGAAAACAAACATTTGCTCATGGGGGGTGGCGTTAATGGCAGTGCAAAGCAGTGACCGGATGGAATGCAGCGCTGCCGGGAGGACTTCCTGCCAGCGAGAGGTTGGGAGGCCCTTAGACTTTAAGGCTAAGAGAACGGCCTTCCAGACTGTCGCGTTCTCTCTTTCTACCTGGCCGTTCCCTCGGGGGTTGTAGCTGGTGGTCCTGCTTGCAGCAATACCTCTCGCTAGTAGGAACTGGCGAAGTTCCTCGCTCATGAAGGAGGAGCCCCGGTCGCTATGTATATAGTTCGGGAACCCGAACAAGGCGAAGAGGTCGTTCAGGCATTTGATGACCGTGGTACTGGTCATGTCTGGGCAGGGGAAGGCAAAGGGGAAACGGGAGTACTCGTCAATAATGTTGAGGAAGTACACATTACGGTCAGAGGACGGGAGGGGCCCCTTAAAATCGATGCTCAAGCGCTCGAAGGAGCGGGTGGCCTTGATCAGGCTTGCTCTGTCCGGCCTATAGAAATGCGGTTTGCATTCGGCACAGGTTTGGCAGTTCCTGGTCATGGTCCTGACCTCCTCGATGGAGTAGGGCAGGTTGCGGGCCTTAATGAAGTGGTAAAGTCTGGTGACCCCGGGGTGGCAGAGGTCGTTGTGGAGGGTCTGCAGTCTATCAACTTGCGCGTTGGCGCATGTACTTCGTGATAGAGCATCTGGGGGTTCGTTCAGTTTACCAGGCCGGTACAAGATATCGTAATCATAGGTGGAGAGCTCAATTCTCCACCTCAAGATCTTGTCATTCTTGATTTTGCCCCTCAGCTTGTTATTAAACATAAAAGCGACCGAATGCTGGTCGGTGAGGAGGGTAAATCGTTTGCCTGCCAGGTAATGCCTCCAGCGTCGTACTGCCTCCACGATCGCCTGGGCCTCCTTCTCGACAGAAGAGTGTCGGATCTCAGGGCCCTGGAGGGTCCTTGAGAAGAAGGCCACAGGTCTCCCCGCCTGGTTAAGGGTTGCAGCTAGGGCGAAGTCGGATGCATCGCTCTCCACTTGGAAAGGGATAGACTCATCCACCGCATGCATTGTGGCCTTAGCAATGTCTCCTTTTATGAGGGTGTGGTAAACCACTGTTATAACCTGTCTGTGTCTGTATGTGTATTCCACTCGGTACAGGTCTGGACATGCCTCGGCTGACTCCTCCCACTATTCCAGGTATATAAGTGACTACCTCCCAGTCCCTTAGTATTCTGGACGGGTCGACCACTCGAGACAAGACCTTCATTCTTTAGTTAATAAAAGCCTGATTGTTACTCGCTCAACCTCAGTCTTTTGAGTAATTGATGGCGCATCAGAGGGAGAAGGCTGCGCATGCTTCTGCTGTCAGGGGGAAGGAGGTGGACTTCATGAGGGGTCTGGCTTTGTCCGCATAATTGGGCACCCATTGGGCATAGTAAGCGAAGAGCCCCAGGGTTCTCTTCAGTGCCTTTTGACAGAGGGGAAGGGGAAGCTCCATGAGGGGGCGCATTCTTTCGGGGTCGGGGCCGATGACTCCGTTCTCTACTACGCAGCCGAGGATGGCAAGGCGCGAGGTGTTAAACACACATTTCTCCTTATTGTAGGTGAGGTTCAGCCGTTGGGCCGTACGGAGGAATTTCTCCAGATTAACATCATGGTCCTGCTGGTCGTGGCCGCAGATGGTGACATTATCTAGATAGGGGAACGTGGCGTGCAGCCCGTTCTGGTCAACCATCCGGTCCATCTCCCTTTGGAAGACCGAAACCCCGTTGGTGACGCCGAAGGGAACCCTAAGGAAGTGGTAGAGGCGGCCATTCGCCTCGAAGGCGGTATACTGGCGGTCCTCAGGGCGGATAGGGAGTTGGTGATAGGCAGACTTAAGGTCGATGGTAGAGAATACCCGGTACTGTGCAATCTGATTGACCATATCAGATATGCGGGGAAGGGGGTATGCGTCCAGCTGGGTGTATCGGTTTATGGTTTGGCTGTAGTCGATGATTAGGCGGTGTTTATCGCCGGTCTTAACGACTACGACGTGGGCACGCCAGGGGCTGTTGCTCCTCTCGATGATGCCCTCCTTCAGAAGTCGCTGCACCTCAGAGCTAATAAAAGCTCTGTCCCCGGCGCTGTACCGCCTGCTCTTGGTAGCGACGGGTTTACAGTCGCGGGTGAGGTTAGCGAACAAGGAGGGGGGGCGGGACTTTGAGAGTGGAGAGGCCGCAGGTGGTATGCGGCGGGCGGTTTAAAACCTGCTGGTTGTAGACTGTGAGTGGGGGGAGGGGTCCACCGTATGCCAGGGTGACACTTTGGAGGTGGCATTGGAAATCCAGCCCTAGTAGGACGGCAGCGCAGAGCTGGGGCAGGACGAGTCCTCCCGCCCGTCTGGGTAAACCACTGTTATCGTTCACTATCGTACACTATGGTTATCACTGTTTATATCGTTACACTATGGTTATCACTGTTTACACTGTTGTATCACTACACAAGGTTACCTCTTGCCATGCTGTTATACCTGGGCTGACCTCAGCTGACTCCGCCCATGGCTCCGCCTGCTTGCCCAGGTATAAAGGTGATCGACTGGCTGGTATTCCTCCTTGTTGGAACCGACCACCCATGAGGGTGGGCTCTGTTATTTAGCCAATAAAAACCTATAGTTACAATCTTAACTCGTCGCTTTTCATGGAATGAATTGATAGGTATATCAATTTTATTGGCTAAATTTTGAAATGGATCCAAACGACCAACCACAACAGCCACAGCCAAACGGCCAGCTACAACCGACCTGGCTGCGAGTCCTCCGACCGCCGTACCTGGATCTAAACCCACAGGCTGCGAATTCAGCCCTAGACTTCGATCACTGGCTGAGCTGTTTTGAATCCTACCTGGCAGCCTCCGGCGTGCCCTCGGAAGCTAAACTAAGAGTTCTGACCGCCCAGGTGAGCCCTAAAGTATTTGCACGCATCCGGGACATTGCTAGATACGAGGAGGCCCTCGACCTGCTAAAAGAGCAGTACCGGAGCCCAGTAAACTCAATGTACGCCAGGCATCTCCTAAGATCCCGCTCGCAACAGCCAGGAGAGTCGGTTGATGATTTCTTACGGGCGCTGCAAATACTCGGCAGGGACTGTGACTTTAAAGCCGTAACAGCTGCAGAATATACCGATGGAAATATCCGCGATGCCTTCGTGAAAGGCCTTCGGTCAGACTACTCACGGCAAAGACTGCTGGAATCAAAGGACCTCGACCTGAAAACAGCTGCTATCCTCGCTCGCTCCTTGGAAGTGGCCCATCGGGACCTCGAGGCGTACTCCAGGTACAGTGCTGCGCGACCCTGGGACTCGGGCCCAACTCCGGCCGCAATACCCCTCGCACCACCGCCCCTGGGACCTACCACAGCGTTGGTGTCCCGGAATCGATCGGGACCGCCACCCCCGGGACCGGCTGCGGCAGCGGAGCCCCGCGATCGGGCCACCTGCTGCTTCTTCTGTTGCCAGGCGAAACACCCGAGGGCGCGCTGCCCTGCAAGGAACGCGACCTGCTCCGAGAGAACAGAGAGATAGAGAGAGAGGGAATAGACAGATAGAGAGAGGGAATAGACAGATAGCGAGAGAGGGAATAGACAGATAGCGAGAGAGGGAATAGACAGATAGCGAGAGAGGGAATAGACAGATAGCGAGAGAGGGAATAGACAGATAGCGAGAGAGGGAATAGACAGATAGCGAGACGGGGAATAGACAGATGGCAAGAGGGGGAATAGACAGATAGCGAGAGGGGGAATAGACAGATAGCGAGAGGGGGAATAGACAGATAGCGAGAGGGGGAATAGACAGATAGCGAGAGGGGGAATACACAGATAGAGAGAGAGAGAATAGAGAGATAGAGGGAGAATAGACAGAGAGAAAGATAATAGACAGATAGAGAAAGAGAATAGACAGATAGAGAGAGAGAATAGACAGATAGAGAGAGAGAATAGACAGATAGAGAGAGAGAATAGAGAGAGAGGGAATAGACAGAGAGAGAGGGAATAGACAGAGAGAGAGGGAATAGACAGAGAGAGAGAAGGAACAGACAGAGAGAGAGAGAAGGAACAGACAGAGAGAGAGAGAATAGAGAGAGAGAGAGAATAGAGAGAGAGAGAGAATAGACAGAGAGAGAGAGAGAATAGACAGAGAGAGAGAGAGAATAGACAGAGAGAGAGAGAGAATAGACAGAGAGAGAGAACAGACAGATAGAGAGAATAGACAGAGAGAGAGAGAATAGACAGAAAGAGAGAGAATAGACAGACAGGGAGAATAGACAGAGAGAGAGAGTGAAGGAACAGACAGATAGAGAGAGAAGGAACAGACAGATAGAGAGAGAAGGAACAGGCAGATAGAGAGAGAAGGAAGAGAGAGAGAGAGAGAGAGAGAGAGAGATGAATTAGCAGACATGCTGGAGCAAAGCGAGTCACCAGGTCTCCGTCTCCTAGATGGAGAAGTGAAATCCCTGTTCTATGCGGACGACCTGGTTCTGCTGTCTCCCACAGAACAGGGATTACAGCAACAACTAGACCTACTCGACAAATACTGCCAAAATTGGGCTCTAACAGTAAATCTAAAGAAAACCAACATCATGATTTTTCAAAAAAGGCCCAGATGTCAGGAAAACAAATACCAGTTTACCCTCAGTGATACCACTATAGGACACACTATGAGCTACACCTACCTTGGTCTAACTATTACAGCATCAGGGAGCTTCAGCATAGCAGTGAATGCACTAAAAGAAAAAGCCCGAAGAGCCCTATATGCAATAAAAAGAAAATTCTACAACATCCAAATCCCAATCAAAATCTGGCTCAAAATATTTGACAGCATAATCCTGCCCATTGCACTGTACGGTAGTGAAGTATGGGGCCCGCTAAATCACCAAAGCTACACTAAATGGGAAAAACATACAATAGAAGCCCTACATGCAGAATTCTGCCGAAGCATCCTTCGCACCCAAAGGAAAACGCCAACAAATGCATGCAGAGCCGAACTAGGCAGATACCCACTGATAATAAACATCCAAAAACGAGCACTAAACTTCCTAAATCACCTCAAATCTAGCTCCCCAGACACCCTTCATTTCAAAGCCTTTCAGACCCAAGAGCTAAACCCAGAAAAGAGTCCCCTGAGTCAGCTGCTACGGAAACTAAGTACTCAGCCGGACCCTGACCAGCCCCAGACCAACACAGCCGCCCAAACACCAATCCGAGTGAACCAAATCATTAAAAAATGCAAAGAAACCTACCTGGAACATTGGAACAAAATAACCGAAAGCCAAAGCAGATTAGAATGTTACCGGGCCCTAAAAAGAGAATATAAACTGGCAGACTACCTCACGACCATCAGAGACACAAAACAGAGACAGACCCTCACCAGGTACAGACTAAGCGACCACCAACTGGAAATTGAAAAAGGCAGATACAAGAAATCCTGGCAGCCTAGAGAGAATAGAATATGCGATCAATGTCTGGCTGGCGAGGTTGAAACAGAAATGCATTTCCTCCTAAAATGCGAAAAATTCAACACATCAAGAAACATATTATTCAACAAGCTAAGCCAAACAACCCCAGATTTCAAGGAATTGGATGATCTGTCAAAATTGAGATTAGTCCTAGGAGAAGGAGACAGACCATACCTTGGGGCCAAATATGTAACAACATGTCACAACCTGAGGACTGTTTAAAATTAAGACTGTTTAAAATTAATATTGAACGTACCAAATGAAGTACAAAGACTGTTTAAAATTAATATTGTTTAAAAGTAATATTGTATGTACCCAACAAATGTCAAATCGATTGACACCTACAGAATGTTGGAAAACTGTACCTTTTTGCTATGTAAGCTTTGGCAATATGGTTCTCTGTAAACTTTCATGCCAATAAAGCATTTTAATTGGAATTGGAATTGGAATTGGAGAGAGAGAAGGAACAGACAGAGAGTGAGAGAATAGACAGATAGAGAGAGAATAGAGAGAGGGAATAGACAGATAGAGAGAGGGAATAGACAGATAGAGGGAATAGACAGATAGAGAGAGAGGGAATAGACAGATAGAGAGAATAGACAGAGAGAGAGAGGGGGAATAGACAGATAGTGAGGGAATAGACAGATAGAGAGAGAGGGAATAGACAGATAGAGAGAGAGGGAATAGACAGATAGATAGAGGGAATAGACAGATAGAGAGCGAGAAAAGACAGAGAGAGCGAGAAAAGACAGAGAGCGAGAAAAGACAGAGAGAGCGAGAATAGACAGAGAGAGCGAGAATAGACAGAGAGAGCGAGAATAGACAGAGAGAGCGAGAATAGACAGAGAGAGCGAGAATAGACAGAGAGAGCGAGAATAGACAGAGAGAGCGAGAATAGACAGAGAGAGAGAGAGAATAGACAGAGAGAGAGAATTGGATGACCTGTCAAAATTGAGATTAGTCCTAGGAGAAGGAGACAGACCATACCTTGGGGCCAAATATGTAACAACATGTCACAACCTGAGGACTGTTTAAAATTAAGACTGTTTAAAATTAATATTGAACGTACCAAATTAATATTGAACGTACCAAATGAAGTACAAAGACTGTTTAAAATTAATATTGTTTAAAAGTAATATTGTATGTACCCAACAAATATCAAATCGATTGACACCTACAGAATGTTTGAAAATGTACCTTTTTGATATGTAAGCTTTGGCAATATGGTTCTCTGTAAACTTTCATGCCAATAAAGCATTTGAATTGAATTGAATTGAATAGACAGAGAGAGAATAGACAGAGAGAGGGAAAATAGACAGATAGAGAGAGAGAATAGACAGAGAGAGATTAAATAGACAGATAGATAGAGAGGACAGACAGATATAGAATAGAGAGAGAGAATAGACAGATAGGGAGAGGGAATAGACAGCTGGAGAGAGGGAATAGACAGCTAGAGAGAGGGAATAGACAGCTAGAGAGAGAGAACAGACAGCTAGAGAGAGAGAATAGACAGAGAGAGAGAGAGAGAATAGACAGCTAGAGAGAGAATAGACAGATAGAGAGGGAATAGACAGAGAGAGAGGGGGAATAGACAGAGAGAGAGGGGGAATAGACAGCTAGAGAGAGGGAATAGACAGCTAGAGAGAGGGAATAGACAGCTAGAGAGAGGGAATAGACAGCTAGAGAGAGGGAATAGACAGCTAGAGAGAGGCAATAGACAGCTAGAGAGAGAAAATAGACAGCTAGAGAGAGAAAATAGACAGCTAGAGAGAGGGAATAGACAGCTAGAGCGAGGGATAGACAGATAGGGAGAGAGGGAATACACATATACACCAAACAAAAAATGGGAAAATATTCGCCTGTTTCATCGACTTCAAGAAAGCCTTTGACTCTATATGGCATGAAGGGCTCTATTATAAACTTCTTCAGTGTGGAATAGGGGGCAAAGTCTATGACCTTATTAAATCAATGTATCTGAAAAACAAATGCGGGGTCAAAATTGGAGACAAACGCACCGATTTCTTCACCCAGAGAAGAGGCGTCCGGCAGGGCTGCAATTTGAGCCCGACCCTGTTCAACATATACATAAATGAATTAGCAGACATGCTGGAGCAAAGCGAGTCACCAGGTCTCCGTCTCCTGGATGGAGAAGTGAAATCCCTGTTCTATGCGGACGACCTGGTTCTGCTGTCTCCCACAGAACAGGGATTACAGCAACAACTAGACCTACTCGACAAATACTGCCAAAATTGGGCTCTAACAGTAAATCTAAAGAAAACCAACATCATGATTTTTCAAAAAAGGCCCAGATGTCAGGAAAACAAATACCAGTTTACCCTCAGTGATACCACTATAGGACACACTATGAGCTACACCTACCTTGGTCTAACTATTACAGCATCAGGGAGCTTCAACATAGCAGTGAATGCACAAAAAGAAAAAGCCCGAAGAGCCCTATATGCAATAAAAAGAAAATTCTACAACATCCAAATCCCAATCAAAATCTGGCTCAAAATATTTGACAGCATAATCCTGCCCATTGCACTGTACGGTAGTGAAGTATGGGGCCCGCTAAATCACCAAAGCTACACTAAATGGGAAAAACACACAATAGAAGCCCTACATGTAGAATTCTGCCGAAGCATCCTTCGCATCCAAAGAAAAACGCCAACAAATGCATGCAGAGCCGAACTAGGCAGATACCCACTGATAATAAACATCCAAAAACGAGCACTAAACTTCCTAAATCACCTCAAATCTAGCTCCCCAGACACCCTTCATTTCAAAGCCTTTCAGACCCAAGAGCTAAACCCAGAAAAGAGTCCCCTGAGTCAGCTGCTACTGAAACTAAGTACTCAGCTGGACACTGACCAGCCCCAGACCAACACAGCCGTCCAAACACCAATCCGAGTGAACCAAATCATTAAACAACGCAAAGAAACCTACCTGGAACATTGGAACAAAATAACCGAAAGCCAAAGCAGATTAGAATGTTACCGGGCCCTAAAAAGAGACTATAAACTGGCAGACTACCTCACGACCATCAGAGACACAAAACAGAGACAGACCCTCACCAGGTACAGACTAAGCGACCACCAACTGGAAATTGAAAAGGGCAGATACAAGAAATCCTGGCAGCCTAGAGAGAATAGAATATGCGATCAATGTCTGGCCGGCGAGGTTGAAACAGAAATGCATTTCCTCCTAAAATGCGAAAAATTCAACACATCAAGAAACATATTATTCAACAAGCTAAGCCAAACAACCCCAGATTTCAAGGAATTGGATGACCTGTCAAAATTGAGATTAGTCCTGGGAGAAGGAGACAGACCATACCTTGGGGCCAAATATGTAACAACATGTCACAACCTGAGGACTGTTTAAAATTAAGACTGTTTAAAATTAATATTGAACGTACCAAATGAAGTACAAAGACTGTTTAAAATTAATATTGTTTAAAAGTAATATTGTATGTACCCAACAAATGTCAAATCGATTGACACCTACAGAATGTTGGAAAACTGTACCTTTTTGCTATGTAAGCTTTGGCAATATGGTTCTCTGTAAACTTTCATGCCAATAAAGCATTTGAATTGGAATTGGAATTGGAATAGACAGAGAGCGAGAGAATAGACAGAGAGAGAGAGAGACACGGAATAGACAGAGAGAGAGAGAGAGACAGAGAGAGAATAGACAGAGAGAGGGAGAGAATAGACAGAGAGAGAATAGACAGAGAGAGAGAGAATAGACAGAGAGAGAGAGACACGGAATAGACAGAGAGAGAGAGAGAGTAGACAGAGAGAGAATAGACAGAGAGAGGGAGAGAATAGACAGATAGAGAGGGAATACACAGAGAGGACTGTTTAAAATTAAGACTGTTTAAAATTAATATTGAACGTACCAAATGAAGTACAAAGACCGTTTAAAATTAATATTGTTTAAAAGTAATATTGTATGCACCCAACAAATGTCAAATCGATTGACACCTACAGAATGTTGGAAAACTGTACCTTTTTGCTATGCAAGCTTTGGCAATATGGTTCTCTGTAAACTTTCATGCCAATAAAGCATTTGAATTGGAAATTGGAATTGGAATACACAGATAGAGAGAGAGGGAACAGAGAGGGAACAGACAGAGAGAGACGGAACAGAGAGAGAGAGAGAATAGACAGAGAGAGCGAGAGAATAGACAGAGAGAGAGAATAGACAGATAGAGAGAGAATAGAGAGAGAATAGACAGATAGTGAATAGACAGATAGAGAGAGAATAGACAGAGAGAGAGAGAGAGAATAGACAGAGAGCGAGAGAATAGACAGATAGAGAATAGACAGATAGAGAATAGACAGAATAGACAGAGAGAGAGAGAGAGAGAATAGACAGAGGGAATACACAGATAGAGAGAGAGGAGGATTACACAGATAGAGAGAGGGAATAGACAGATAGAGAGGGAATAGACAGAGAGAGGGAATAGACAGAGAGAGGGAATAGACAGAGAGAGAATAGACAGAGAGAGAATAGACAGAGAGAGAATAGACAGAGAGAGAATAGACAGATAGAGAATAGACAGATAGAGAATAGACAGAGAGAGAGAGAGAGAGAGACAGAGGGAATACACAGATAGAGAGGGGGAATACACAGATAGAGAGAGGGAATAGACAGATAGAGAGGAAATAGACAGAGAGAGAGAGGGAATAGACAGAGAGAGAATAGACAGATAGAGAGAATGGACAGAGAGAGAGAGAGAGAGAATGGACAGAGAGAGAGAGAATGGACAGAGAGAGAGAGAGAATGGACAGAGAGAGAGAGAATGGACAGATAGAGAGAGGGGGAATAGACAGATAGAGGGAATAGACAGATAGAGAGAGGGAATAGTCAGATAGAGAGGGAATAGACAGATAGAGAGGGAAGAGACAGATAGAGAGAGGGAATAGACAGATAGAGAGAGAATAGACAGATAGAGAGAGGGAATAGACAGATAGAGAGAGGGAATAGACAGATAGAGGGAATAGACAGATAGAGAGAGGGAATAGACAGATAGAGAGAGGGAATAGACAGATAGAGAGAGAGAGAATAGACTGATAGAGAAAATAGACAGATAGAGAGAGAGAGAATAGACAGAGAGAGAGTATAGACATAGATAATAGACATAGAAGGCTGGTTAACAAAATTGAGGCTCATGGAATAGCTGGGTCAGTGGCAGCTTGGATAAGGATTTGGCTTAAGGACAGAAAACAGTGAGTTGTGGTAAATAGTTGTTTTTCAGACTGGAGGATGGTAGACAGTGGTGTTCCCCTAGGGTCAGTGCTGGGGGCACTATTTTATTTAATATATATCAATGACCTGGATATTGGAATACAGAGTAGAATTTCTAAATTTGCCGATGACACCAAACCTGGGGCTGTGGCAAACAGTGATGATGATATCAATCGACTGCAACAGGACATAGAAAGGCTAGCAGAGTGGGCAGACAAGTGGCAGATGGAATTTAATACAGAGAAATGTGAGGTGATGCATTTTGGCAGAAGGAACAGGGTGAACTAATATACACTTAATGGCACAGTTTTAAAGAGTGTGCAGGGACAGAGGGACCTGGGAGTTAATGTGCATAGGTCCCTGAAGGTGGCAGGACACAGTGAGAGAGTGGTTAACAAAGCATATGGGATCTTGGGCTTCAGAAGTTATTGAGTACAAAAGTAGAGAAGTTATGCTGAACCTTTATAAAGTGCTGGTTGGGCCACAACTGGAATATTGCATCCAGTTCTGGTCACCACACTTCAGGAAGGATGTGAAGGCCCTTGAGAGGGTGCAGAGGAGATTTATCAGAATGGTTCCAGGGATGGGGGATCTTAGCTACAAGGACAGGTGGAGAAGCTGGATTTGTTTTCACTAGAGCAAAGGAGTTTGAGGGGTGATTTGATAGAGGTGTACAAGATTATGACAGGTTTGGATAGGCTAGACGGGGAAAGGCTGTTCCCGCTAGTTGATGGTACAAGGACTATGGGACACAGATTTAAGGTTTTGGGTAAGAGATACAGGTGGGTATGTGAGAAGAACTTTTTTACACAGCAAGTGGTGAGGACCTGGAACTTGCTGCCGACGGAAGTGTTGGAAGCGGAGACACTCAATGTTTTCAAGGGGAGACTGGATAGGCAGTTGAGGGAAATAAACATGCAGGACTACGGGGATAGAGTGGGAGAATGGGACTGACTGGATTGCTCTACAGAGCGCCGGCAAGGACTCGATGGGCCGAATGGCCTCCTTCTGTGCCGTTATGTCTCTGACTCTCATAATCTCTCTCTCTCAGGGTCACTCTCTCTTGCTCTGTCTCTGGTTCTCTATCTCTCAGGGTCACTCTCTTGCATTGTCTCTGGGCCTCTCTGCTGCTCTTCATGGACCCCCCCTCTGGTTGGAGATCTCCACCTGGCCTCACCTGGGTCCCTCCCTCTCCGGCTCTGTTCCAGAGAGCGGTCGGAGCAAGGCGGATCAGCACAGGACACTCGCATTAGCAGAAATCTGCTCCAAGCGTTCCAGCTCCTCAATTATAGATAGGAAAACTTGCAATTATGTAGCCTCCATCTTGGTCCCAGAAACTTCCCTCGGCACTTCAAAGGCAGTGAAGTACTTCAATGCAAGATCCCACAGACAATCTGTTCTTTGATGGTGATGGTTGAGGGATAGCTGTTGTCCAGGACACCAGGAGAACGCTCTGCTCTTCTACCAGTAGTGTTATGGGATTCATTAACATCCACAGAGGCAGTCGGGGCCTCGGTTTAATGTCTCATCTGAAATGTGGCACCTCTAACAAAGCAGCACTCCCTCCGTGCTGCATTGGGGTGTCAGCCTAGATTATGTGTTCAAGTCCTGACATAGTTTGAAGAACAGCTTTGTGACCCGGAGGTAAAAATGTTACTAACTGAATCACGCTGACATTTAAGAGAAAGAAGACTTGCATTTCTATAGCGCCTCTCACAGCTGCGGGTTGCCCCAAAGCGCTTTACAGTCAATTAAGTTCTTTTAGAGAGTGTAGTCACTGTTGTAATGTAGGAAACCAAATTACACACAGCAAGCGTCCGCAAACACCAATGAGATAATAACCGGATAATTTTTTTTTCAGGTGATGGATGGTTGAGGGATAAATATTGGCCCAGGACACTGGGGAGAACTCCCCCTGCTCTTCGAAATAGTGCCATGGGATCTCTCACATCCACCTGAGAGCGCAAACGGGGCCTCAGTTGAAAGTCTCATCTGAACGACGGCACCTCCGACAGCGCAGCACTCCCTCAGCACTGCACTGGCGTGTCGGCCTAGATTATGTGCTCAAGTCTCTGGAGTGGGGCTCGAAGCTACGACCTTCTGACTCGGAGGCAACAGTGCTGCCCACTGAGCCACGGCAGACACCTTAAATAAAAGCCATTTAAATGAAAGCCCCTGGAGCCAAACTTTAATCTCTACCATCTTTATTTAATAATCAACAGGTTCAGTTGTACAATTCTCATTCGTGAGGTAAACCGTATGCAAACTTTTCCCCAATAATTTCCGTAGAGTGCGGAGCGTTAATATATAGGGCGGGCGTTAAAGTGATTAAAGACGTTTAAATCTAAAAGTACCATTACACATTTCATTCACGAGGTAAACTGTATGCAAACTTTTCCCAGTACGGGGAGGGAAGTGTGAGATGGGGGAGGGGGAGGGTGGAGGGGAGGACTCACAAATTGATTTTGCTGCTTCCTGCCATTTGGAGTGGTTTAGCTGGCAGTCAGCAGAAACCGTAACAGTTACAAGAGGACACAAGTTTGAGTTAATCACAAAAAGAATCAAAGAGGAAGCTAGAAAAAGAAATGCGTCACAGGAAGTGAGTAATGGTGCGTGTTGTGCGCAAGGCTTGTAACATATTTATTATATAGAGAGAAAAAGACAGACACAGAGATGGACAGGCACAGATAGAAAGACAAGAGATGGATAGAGAGAGGTGTACAGGTAGATAAATATACTCGAAAGATACAGTTTCAGATACAGAGATGAATACAGTCGAAAGACACAGCATAGGATCATACAAAGTTACAGCACAGAAGGAGGCCATTTCGGCCCATTGTGTCCGCGCCAGCCAACGAAGAGCTATCCAGCCTAATCCCACTTCCCAGCTCTTGGTCTGTAGCCGTACAGGTTAGAGCATCCCAAGTGCACATCCAAGTACTTTTTAAATGTGATGATGTGGAGATGCCGGTGTTGGACTGGGGTGGACAAATGTAAGAAGTCACACAACACCAAGTTATAGTCCAACAGCTTTATTTGAGATCACAAGCTTTCGGGGCGCTGCTCCTTTGTCAGGTGAAGTGCAGAGAAGCATACAGGCACAGCATATATAGTCAGAGAAAACCGTCAGATGATTACAGGTAATCTTTCTAACTGCCCTTTATCACACCTCAGCAGAGAGATAATCACAGCAATCAAAGGTGTGAATGGTGTCCAAACAGGTCAGTCAGGAAAACATTACATTGAAGAACAATGAGGTGGGGTCACAAGGGGTCAAATGTTGCAGATGCTGGGGTCACCCACGGACAACCTCACGATGCTCCACTTCTCCAGCTTCCACCCTAACCACGTTAAAGAAGCCATGCTTCTCTCCACTTCACCTGACAAAGGAGCAGCGCTCCGAAAGCTTGTGATCTCAAATAAAGCTGTTGGACTATAACTTGGTGTTGTGTGACTTCCTACATTTTTAAATGTGGTTAGGGTTCCTGCCTCTACCACCTTTTCAGGCAGTGAGTTCCAGACCCCCACAACCCTCTGGGTGAAGAAATTTCCCCTCAAATCCCCTCTAAACCTTCCACCAATTACTTTAAATCTGTGCCCCCTGGTTTTTGACCCCTCTGCTAAGGGAAATAGGTCCAACAGATAGGAAGATAGAGACAGAGATAGATATAAATAGAAAGATAGAGAGAGGTACAAATGGCTAGAGAGATGGAGAGACACAGATAGATAAATAGATGGATAGACAGATACAGATTAAATAAAAAGACACTGATAGAGATCGAGAGACAGATACAAATAGACAGTTAGATCGAAACAGATTGCTAACCAGAGATAAATACAGATGATCAATATAGATAGATAAATATATAAATAAACATATAGATAAATAGATAGAGAGAGAGACACAGAGAGAGAGAGACAGAGAGAGGATGTTCTTGCCATAGAAGTAGTGCAGCGAAGGTTCACCAGGCTGATACCTGGGATGGCAGGAATGACGTATGAGGAGAGATTGGGTCGATTGGACTTGTACTCGCTGGAATTTAGAAGAATGAGAGGTGATCTGATTGAAACTTATAAAATTCTGACAGGACTGGACAGACTAGATGCAGGAAGGATGTTCCCGATGGTTGGGGAGTCCAGAACCAGGGGACACAGTCTAAGGATAAAGGGTAGGTCATTTAGGACAGAAATGAGGAGGAATTTCTTCACCCAGAGAGTGGTGAACCTGTGGAATTCTCTACCACAGAAGGCAGTGGAGGCCAATTCATTAAATATATTCAAGGAGGAGTTGGATATATTTCTTAAGGCTAAAGGGATCAAGGGATATGGGGAGAAAGCAGGGACTGGGTACTGAATTTGGATGATCAGCCATGATCTAATTGAATGGCGGAGCAGGCTCGAGGGGCCGAATGGCCTACTCCTGCTCCTATCTTCTATGTTTCCATGAGACAGAGAGAGAGAGAGAGAGAGAGAGACAGAGAGAGACAGAGAGAGGGAGCGAGAGAGCGCGGGGGAGAGAGAGAGAGCGCGCGAGAGAGCGCGAGAGAGAGAGCGAGCGCGAGAGAGAGCGCGCGCGAGAGAGCACGCGAGAGAGCGCGAGAGAGAGAGAGCGCGAGAGAGAGCGCGAGAGAGAGAGAGCGCGAGAGAGAGAGAGCGCGAGAGAGAGAGAGCACGAGAGAGAGAGAGCACGAGAGAGAGCACGAGAGAGAGAGCACGAGAGAGAGCACGAGAGAGAGCACGAGAGAGAGAGAGCACGAGAGAGCGCGCACGAGAGAGAGCACGAGAGAGAGAGAGCACGAGAGAGAGCACGAGAGAGAGAGCACGAGAGAGATAGCACGAGAGAGAGAGAGCACGAGAGAGAGAGAGCACGAGAGAGAGAGCACGAGAGAGAGAGAGCACGAGAGAGAGAGAGCACGAGAGAGAGAGAGAGCACGAGAGAGAGAGAGAGCACGAGAGAGAGAGAGCACGAGAGATTCAGTGAAAGAGAGAGATGGATAGATACAGATACAGAAACAGAGAGAGATGGATAGAGATAGAGAGTTCGGAGTTTTGAGAGTGTCCTTTACATTTCAGGAAAAGGAAAGCCGTCACTCCACACTGGTGCCAGAAATGTACCAGCACTTCCCACTCGGCAAGCTCGAAGCCATCGACAGTAATTAACCTGTAAATGACCTCGGGGATATTCACCACAGAGACACCGTGTGAAGGGACGGACCAACTCCCGCCACAGGGGAACAGGAGCTGCCAGCACTGCCCTGAATTCGAGCCGCGCCGGATCTGGCTGGCAAACCATCCCCCCGCCCACCACCCACCACCACCCCGGGCAGGCGAGCTCAGTACGGCTGACAGCGGTCAGAGCGAGCGAGGGACATGGCTTTGCCCGACACAGGGGGCACGAAGCAAGGGTAGAGTTGCTCGGTGCTTTTGCTGGGCACAGTGAAGATGTGCGACATGTCCTCGGCGTCGTAGAACGACAGGTACCCTCGCTCCAGGTTGAGGAAGACCCCGATGCGTTGGGGCTTGCCGGCGGCCGGCAGTGTGTGCAGTGGGTAGAAGCACTCGTACGTCCCATTGCGGAAGGTCAGCGGCCAGTTCCCCTGCTGCGGCGTCAGGGTGACCCGGCCCTCCCGGACGGCCGAGCGGCTGGTGACCCCCAGCGCCCACCTCTCGCCCGCCACCTCCACCTCCCAGTAGTGGCTGCCGCTGGAGTAGCCCTCGGAGGCCAGGACGCAGGGCTCCAGGCTGACCTTGCTGCACACGTCCTGGGCCAGCCGCGGGTCGACCAGCCTCAGCGAGGTGCGGTCGGCTGAGATGATCAGGTTGGGGTGGGCAGTCTCCGCGTCCAAGGTCACCGTGGTCGGCACTGAGAAATGAGACGGAAAGCCTGTTAATGCTGGTCCGGGAGCGGATAATCTGCTCAATCCCTGCCTAATGCCGGAAGCCAAGCCTTTCAATCCGACAACAGCAGCAACTTGCATTTATATAGTGCCTTTAACATGGCAAACAACACCCCAAGGTCCTTCACAGGAGCTATCATCAAACACAATCTGACACCAAGTGACATCTCTCTCAGCCTTTGTCTCTTTCTCTCTCGCTGCCTTTCAGTCTTTCTTTCTCTCTCTTTTTCTGTGCCCCTCTCTCTCTCTCTCTCTCTCGTTCTGTGACTCTCTTTTTCAGTGCCTCTCCCTCTTTTTCTCGCTCTCTCTGCCCCCCTCGCGCGCGCTCTCTGCCCCTCGCGCTCCATCTCTGCCCCTCCCCCTCTCTGCCCCTCCCCCTCGCTCTCTCTGCCCCTCCTGCTCTCTGGCCCTCCCCCTCGCTCGCTCTCTGGCCCTCCCCCTCGCTCGCTCTCTCTCCGCCACCCCTCTCTCTCTCTCTCCGCCCCTCCCCCTCTCTCTGCCCCGCCCCCTCTCTCTCTCTCCGCCCCTGCCCCATCCCTCTCTCCGCCCCCGCCCCCTCTCCGCCCCCTGCCCCTCCCCTTCTCTGCCCCTCCCTCCCTCTACCCCTCCCTCCCTCTCTCTGCCCCTCCCTCTCCCTCTCTCTCTGCCCCTCCCCCTCCTTCCCTCTCGCTCTGCCCCTCCCTCCCTCTCGCTCTGCCCCCCCTCCCTCTCGCTCTGCCCCTCCCTCCCTCTCGCTCTGCCCCTCCCTCCCTCTCGCTCTGCCCCTCCCTCCCTCTCTCTCTGCCCCTCCCTCCCTCTCTCTCTGCCCCTCCCTCCCTCTCTCTCTGCCCCTCCCTCTCTCTGCCCCTCCCTCCCTCTCTCTCTGCCCCTCCCTCCCTCCCTCTCTGCCCCTCCCTCCCTCTCCCTGCCCCTCCCTCTCTCCCTGCCCCTCCCTCCCTCTCTGCCCCTCCCTCCCTCTCTCTCTCTCTCGTTCTGTGACTCTCTTTTTCAGTGCCTCTCCCTCTTTTTCTCGCTCGCTGCCGCCCTCGCGCGCTCTCTCTCTACCCCTCGCGCTCCATCTCTGCCCCTCCCCCTCTCTGCCCCTCCTGCTCTCTGGCCCTCCCCCTCGCTCGCTCTCTGGCCCTCTCCCCCCCCCCTCGCTCGCTCTCTGGCCCTCCCCCTCGCTCGCTCTCTGGCCCTCCCCCCCCTTCTCTCTCCCTCCCTGCCCCTCCCTCCCTCTCTCTCTGCCCCTCCCTCTCTCTGCCCCTCCCTCCCTCCCTCTCTCTGCCCCTCCCTCCCTCTCTCTGCCCCTCCCTCCCTCTCTGCCCCTCCCTCCCTCTCTCTCTGCCCCTCCCTCCCTCTCTCTGCCCCTCCCTCCCTCTCTCTGCCCCTCCCTCCCTCTCTCTCTGCCCCTCCCTCTCCCTCTCTCTCTGCCCCTCTCTCTGCCCCTCCCTCCCTCTCTCTGCCCCTCCCTCCCTCTCTCTGCCCCTCCCTCCCTCTCTCTCTGCCCCTCCCTCCCTCTCTCTCTGCCCCCTCCTCCCTCTCTCTCTCTGCCCCTCCCTCCCTCTCTCTCTGCCCCTCCCTCCCTCTCTGCCCCTCCCTCCCTCTCTCTCTGCCCCTCCCTCCCTCTCTGCCCCTCCCTCCCTCTCTCTCTGCCCCTCCATCCCTCTCTCTCTGCCCCTCCCTCCCCCTCTCTCTGCCCCTCTCTCTGCCCCTCCCTCCCTCTCTCTCTGCCCCTCCCTCCCTCTCTCTCTGCCCCTCTCTCCCTCTCTCTGCCCCTCCCTCCCTCTCTCTCTGCCCTCCTTCCCTCTCTCTCTGCCCCTCCCTCTCTCTGCCCCTCTCTCTCTCTGCCCCTCTCTCTCTCTGCCCCTCTCTCTCTCTCTCTGCCCCTCCCTCCCTCTCTCTCTGCCCCTCCCTCCCTCTCTCTGCCCCTCCCTCCCTCTCTGCCCCTCCCTCCCCCTCTCTGCCCCTCCCTCCCTCTCTCTCTGCCCCTCCCTCCCTCTCTCTCTGCCCCTCCCTCCCCCTCTCTCTGCCCCTCCCTCCCTCTCTCTCTCTCTGCCCCTCCCTTCCTCCCTCCCTCTCTGCCCCTCCCTCCCTCCCTGCCCCTCCCTCCCTCTCTCTGCCCCTCCCTCCCTCTCTCTGCCCCTCCCTCCCTCTCTGCCCCTGCCCTGCCCCTCCCCCCCTCTCTGCCCCTGCCCCTCCCCCCTCTCTGCCCCTCCCCCCCTCTCTGCCCCTGCCCTGCCCCTCCCCCTCTCTCAGCTCCTCCCTCCCTCGCTCTCTGCCCCTCCCTCTGCCCCGCCCTCCCTCTGCCCCGCCCTCCCTCTCGCGCACTCTCTCTGCCCCTCTCGCTCTCTCTCTGCCCCTCTCGCTCTCTCTGCCCCTCTCGCTCTCTCTCTCTGCCCCTCTCGCTCTCTCTCTGCCCCCTCTCTCTCTCTCTCTCTGCCCCCCCTCACTCTCTGCCCCTCTCGCTCACTCTCTGCCTCTTTCTCTCTCTCTACCCCCCTCTCTCTCTCTCTACCCCTCTCTCTCTCTACCCCTCTCTCTCTCTCTCTCTCTCTACCCCTCTCTCTCTCTCTCTACCTCTCTCTCTCTCAATTCAATTCAATTTGCTTTATTGGCATGATGACAAGGTACATCTTATGTCGCCAAAGCACCGAAAAACATGTATGATTGAACACGTAAACGCAGATCTAGCCATACAGTATATAAACAGATGTATGTATAAATATACACACATATAATGTGCATATAATCTTTTCTTATATTTAATGTTTGTCCCTCTGCTTATGGCAAGCTGTAACATAGTTTGCCGCTAAAGTTACACAATTTCTCTGTTCACCTAATAGCTATGGGAGTTTTTGATCGTCATTCAAATTTTTGAATTCAGGGCATATTTTTATGAATTTTGGGTAGAAATTCCCCCTTATGTCCCGATAGTTTCCACAAGTTGTGAGGAAGTGCATCTCTGTCTCCACCACTCCCTGACTGCAGTGAGAGCATATCCTGTCCTCTCTTGGCAGCCAGGTCTGCCTGTGTCTGCCTTTTTCGATGGCCAGGCTATGCTCACTGAGTCTGTACATAGTCAAGGTTTTTCTCAATTTGCTATCTTTTACCATGGTCAGGTATTCAGCCATGGTGTATTGTCTGTTTTGGGCCAAATAGCAATCGAGTTTGTTTTGGGTTTTTGTTGTTTCTGTCCAATAGGTCAGATATTTTTCCTTTTGTTTCGTGACAATTGTGTTGGGTCGGATTCTCTGTGTTACGCTGTCACTGTCCTGGAGCTGATTATTATTAGTAGTGTTAGTAGTTACTTCACTGAGTCCCAGGACTAGTTGACTGAGGGGACTCTTCTCTATGATCATCTCTTGGCATTTCAGGGCTTCGTAATGATAGCAGTGGGGGTTGCTCATTTTTAGGTGTTTCCAAAATTTGATGGCTCTTTTTTGGATATTAATTAGAAATGGATATTGGCCTAGTACTGCCCTGCATGCATTGTTTGCAGTTTTCCTCCGAGTCCGGAGGATACTTTTACAGAATTCTGCATGTAGGATCTCGATTGGGTGTGTGTCCCATTTTGCAAATTCTTGTTGTGTTAGCAGACCCCACACCTCACTGCCACAGAGTGCAATTGGTTCAATTACTGATTTAAAAATTTTGAGCCAAATGCCAATTGGGATTTCTATTTGGATTGACTTTTTAATGGCATAGAAAGCCCTTTTTGCTTTCTCTTTCAGTTCATTCACAGCCAGATGAAAATTTCCCGTAGAACTGATTTTTAAGCCTAAGTATGTGTAGTTTGTAGTTTGTTCAATTTTAGTTGCTCCCAGTGTGAAATTTATTCTGGGTCCCTGATGTCTGGATCTTTGCTGAAACACAAGAACTTTGGTTTTTTGGGGGTTTATTGTCAGGGCCCAGGTCTGACAGAACGACTCTAGCAGATCCAGGTTCTGCTGTAGACCCTCCTTAGTTGGTGACAGCAGAACCAGGTCATCTGCATAGAGGAGGAATTTAACCTTGGAGTCATATAGGGCGAGGCCGGGTGCTGCAGATTGTTCAAGTAGTTTTGCCAATTCATTTATGCAAATATTAAAGAGTGTCGGTGAGATGGGCGAGCCCTGCGCCACGCCACTGTGGGAAGTATTTTGTTTGTTTGTCTCCAATTTTAACTGCACATTTATTGTTTGTATACATTAATTTAATTACATCATATGTTTTTCCCCCTACACCACTTTCAATAAGTTTTAAGAATAGACCGTCGTGCCAAATAGAATCGAAAGCCTTCTGGAAATCTATAAAGCAGGCAAAAATTTTGCTTTTGTTTTGGTGAACATGTTTGTCAATTAGGGTGTGTAGGGTGAAGATATGATCCGATGTTCTCTCTCTCTGCCCCCTCTCTCTCTCTCTCTCTGCCCCTCTCTCTCTCTCTCTCTGCCCCCCTCTCTCTCTCTCTCTCTGCCCCCTCTCTCTCTCTCTCTCTGCCCCCTCTCTCTCTCTCTGTCTCTCTGCTGTAGGATCGATTCCTCCCCCCCAAACAGTAAAAATATTGGACTATGAAAGATAAAAACCAAGAAGTGCACAGCCCGCAAAAAGAGCTGGGCAATAAAGGGTTAAATCAAACATTGCAGCCAAAACTACGAACCTTCAAGAGACTGGATCACAGACAATCTAATATATGAATTTAAAGGGAAGATACAAGAACATTTGCATATTCATTTACCTTAAGGGGTTACATTATCCACCTTAGACCATGGCCCCCGAATAACTAGTTTCAGTGCAGGCCTAGACAATGGGCCGGGCCTCGAACCTTTTGAATACGAATGCTAACAGAAACCTACAACTTCGCACATGATGTCACTTTGGGAGGGTTGCATTGTCAAAAAGATATCTCACATCAATGGGCAACACCAGGAAGAATTCACACATTTTGAAATGAATCGTACGCTCAGACGGGGCCAGGAAATACTGAAGGTTGGTTTTGGTTTAAAGTAAGATCACTTCGAAGACAGTGTGGGAAGCCAACAGCAGAACAGCGAACAGAAAGATTCGGGCCTACAATCAACTCCAAGAGACAGCCAATCGGGAGTGGTGATTGTATGTTTCAGCCAAGTCATCGAGGGGGCTTTTATGATTGAGTCTGAGTAAGTTTGTGCGTTTCTGTCAGGTCACAATAAGGGCTTTGTGATTGTTACATATAAAGTTACCCAGACTCAGTCAAATCGCGGATGGGTTTAACTGTTTCATATTGTGTCGATGCAAATGACCCTTGCGTAGGGGGTTGTATTTTGGGGTTGTTAGCCTGATATAAATCGTAGGGATTTATACTGGAGAAGTAATTGTGTGTGTTCAATAAACAAATGAATCAAAGGTTGAGCCAAAACCCTGTGCCGTGTGTATTTTGTTCTTATAAATCCTGACGTCCAAGAACTGTAACAGGGGACCGGTATCGGAGAAAGCCCCTTACACTGTCTCTCTCTCTCTCCCCCCTTTCTGCCTCTGCCTCTCTCTCTCTCTCTCTCTCTCACTCCCTCCCTCCCTCTCTGCCTCCCTCTCTCTCTCTGCCTCCCCCCCCTCGCTGCCTCTGCCTCCCCCCCTCTCGCTGCCTCTGCCTCCCCCCCTCGCTGCCTCTGCCTCCGCCCCCCTCGCTGCCTCTGCCTCCCCCCCCTCGCTGCCTCTGCCTCCCCCCCTCGCTGCCTCTGCCTCCCCCCCCTCGCTGCCTCTGCCTCCCCCCTCTCGCTGCCTCTGCCTCCCCCCTCTCGCTGCCTCTGCCTCCCCCCCTCGCTGCCTCTGCCTCCCCCCCTCGCTGCCTCTGCCTCCCCCCCTCTCTGCCTCCCCCCCCTCTCGCTGCCTCCCCCCCTCTCGCTGCCTCTGCCTCCCCCCCTCGCTGCCTCTGCCTCCCCCCCTCGCTGCCTCTGCCTCCCTCCCCTCGCTGCCTCTGCCCCCCCTCGCTGCCTCTGCCTCCCCCTCTCTGCCTCTGCCTCCACCCCCTCGCTGCCTCTGCCTCCCCCCCTCGCTGCCTCTGCCTCCCCCCCCTCGCTGCCTCTGCCTCCCCCCCTCGCTGCCTCTGCCTCCCCCCCCTCGCTGCCTCTGCCTCCCCCCTCTCGCTGCCTCTGCCTCCCCCCCTCGCTGCCTCTGCCTCCCCCCCCTCGCTGCCTCTGCCTCCCCCCCCCTCGCTCTGCCTCTGCCTCCCCCCCTCTCTCTGCCTCCCCCCCTCTCGCTGCCTCTGCCTCCCCCCCTCGCTGCCTCTGCCTCCCCCCCCCTCGCTGCCTCTGCCTCCCCCACCCTCGCTCTGCCTCTGCCTCCCCCACCCTCGCTCTGCCTCTGCCTCCCCCCCTCTCTCTGCCTCCCCCCTCCCCTCTCTCTGCCTCCCCCCTCCCCTCTCTCTGCCTCCCCCCTCTCGCTGCCTCCCCCCCTCTCGCTGCCTCTGCCTCCCCCCCTCGCTGCCTCTGCCTCCCCCCCCTCGCTGCCTCTGCCTCCCCCCCTCTCGCTGCCTCTGCCTCCCCCCCTCGCTGCCTCTGCCTCCCCCCCCTCGCTGCCTCTGCCTCCCCCACCCTCGCTCTGCCTCTGCCTCCCCCACCCTCGCTCTGCCTCTGCCTCCCCCCCTCTCTCTGCCTCCCCCCTCCCCTCTCTCTGCCTCCCCCCTCTCGCTGCCTCCCCCCCTCTCGCTGCCTCTGCCTCCCCCCCTCGCTGCCTCTGCCTCCCCCCCTCGCTGCCTCTGCCTCCGCCCCCCTCGCTGCCTCTGCCTCCCCCCCCTCGCTGCCTCTGCCTCCCCCCCTCGCTGCCTCTGCCTCCCCCCTCTCTCGCTGCCTCTGCCTCCCCCCCTCTCGCTGCCTCTGCCTCCCCCCCTCGCTGCCTCTGCCTCCCCCCCTCGCTGCCTCTGCCTCCCACCCTCGCTCTGCCTCCCACCCTCGCTCTGCCTCTGCCTCCCCCACCCTCGCTCTGCCTCTGCCTCCCCCCCTCTCTCTGCCTCCCCCCCCTCTCTGCCTCCCCCCCCTCTCTGCCTCCCCCCCCTCGCTGCCTCCCCCCCTCTCGCTGCCTCTGCCTCCCCCCCTCGCTGCCTCTGCCTCACCCCCTCGCTGCCTCTGCCTCCCCCCCCTCGCTGCCTCTGCCTCCCCCCCCCCTCGCTGCCTCTGCCTCCCCCCCCTCGCTGCCTCTGCCTCCCCCGCTCTCGCTGCCTCTGCCTCCCCCCCTCGCTGCCTCTGCCTCCCCCCCTCGCTGCCTCTGCCTCCCCCCCTCGCTGCCTCTGCCTCCCCCCCTCTCGCTGCCTCTGCCTCCCCCCCTCGCTGCCTCTGCCTCCCCCCCTCTCGCTGCCTCTGCCTCCCCCCCTCTCGCTGCCTCTGCCTCCCCCCCTCGCTGCCTCTGCCTCCCCCACCCTCGCTCTGCCTCTGCCTCCCCCCCTCTCTCTGCCTCCCCCCCCTCGCTGCCTCTGCCTCCCCCCCTCGCTGCCTCTGCCTCCCCCCCTCGCTGCCTCTGCCTCCCCCCCTCGCTGCCTCTGCCTCCCTCCCTCGCTGCCTCTGCCTCCACCCCCTCGCTGCCTCTGCCTCCACCCCTCTCGCTGCCTCTGCCTCCCCCCTCTGCCTCTGCCTCCCTCTCGCTCTCTCTGCCTCCGCCTCCCTCGCTCTCTCTGCCTCCGCCTCCCTCTCGCTCGCTCTCTCTGCCTCCGCCTCCCTCTCGCTCACCCTCTCTGCCTCCGCCTCCCTCTCGCTTGCTCTCTCTCTCTGCCTCCGCCTCCCTCTCGCTCGCTCTCTCTGCCTCCGCCTCCCTCTCGCTCACCCTCTCTGCCTCCGCCTCCCTCTCGCTCGCTCTGCCTCTGCCTCCCTCTCGCTCGCTCTCTCCGCCTCCCTCTCGCTCGCTCTCTCCGCCGCCGCCTCCCTCTCGCTAGCTCTCTCCGCCGCCGCCTCCCTCTCTCTCTCTGCCTCCCCCCCCGGACTGTGAGAGTGACCCCTCCCCACCCCGGAGTGTGAGAGTGACCCCTCCCCACCGGACTGTGAGAGTGACCCCTCCCCCCCACCCGGAGAGTGAGAGTGACCCCTCCCCCCCCCCCGGACTGAGAGAGTGACCCCTCCCCCCCCGGAGAGTGAGATTGACCCCTTCCCCCCCCCCACCCACCGGACCGTGAGAGTGACCCCTCCCCCCCCGAACTGAGAGAGTGACCCCTCCCCCCCCACCGGGCTGTGAGAGTGACCCCTCCGCCCCCCCCCCCGGACTGTGAGAGTGACCCCCTCCCCCCCCGGAGAGTGACCCCTCCCCCACCGGACTGCGAGAGTGACCCCTTCCCCCCCCCCCCCCCGGCCTGTGAGAGAGTGACCCCTCCCCCACCCCCGGAGTGACCCCTCCCCCACCGGACTGCGAGAGTGACCCCTCCCCCACCCCGGACTGTGAGAGTGACCCCTCCCCCCCCGGGAGAGGGAGAGTGACCCCTCCCCCCCCCCGGAGAGTGAGAGTGACCCCTCCCCCCCTGGACTGTGAGAGTGACCCCTCCCCCCCCCCCACACCGGCCTGAGAGAGTGACCCCTCCCCCCACCGGAGAGTGACCCCTCCCCTCCCCCCCCGGACTGTGAGAGTGACCCCTCCCACACCCGGAGAGTGAGAGTGACCCTTCCCCCCCCCGGACTGTGAAAGTGACCCTTCCCCCACCGGAGAGTGAGAGTGACCCCTCCCCCCCCCGGACTGTGAGAGTGACACCTCCCCCCCGGACTGTGAGATTGACCACGCCCCCCCCCGGACTGAGAGAGTGACCCCTCCCCCCCCCGGACTGAGAGAGTGACCGCTCCACCCCCGGACTGTGAAAGTGACCCCTCCCGCGCCCAGGAGAGTGAGAGTGACCCCTCCCTCACCCCCGGAGAGAGTGACCCCTCCCCCCCCCGGAAAGTGAAAGTGACCCCTCTCCGCACCCCCCCCGGACTGTGAGAGTGACCCCTCCCCCCCCCCCCCCTCGGACTGTGAGAGTGACCCCTCCCCCCCCCCCCGGACTGTGAGAGTGACCCCTCCCCCCCCACCGGACTGTGAGTGACCCCTCCTCCCGGAGAGAGAGTGACCCCTCTCCCCCCCCCCACCCCGGAGAGTGACCCCCTCCCCCCCGGAGAGTGAGGGTGACCCCTCCCCCCTCCAGGCTATGAGCGTGACCCTTCCAACCCCGGAGAGTGAGAGTGACCCCTCACCCCCCGGACTGTGAGAGTGACCCCTCCCCCCCATCCGGACTGTGAGAGTGACCCCTCCCCCCCCCCCCCCCCAAGAGAGTGTGACTCCTCCCCCCCCGGACTGTGAGAGTGACCCCTCCCCCCCCCCCCCAGACTGTGAGAGTGACCCCTCCCCACGCCCCGGACTGTGAGAGTGACCCCTCCCCATGCCCCGGACTGTGAGAGTGACCCCTCCCCCCCCCCCGGAGAGAGTGAGAGTGACCCCTCCCCCCCCCGGACTGAGAGATTGACCCTCCCACCCCCCCCGGACTGTGAGAGTGACCCCTCCCCCCCGGACTGTGAGAGTGACCCCTCCCCCCCCCGGACTGTGAGAGTGACCCCTCCCCCCGGACTGTGAGAGTGACCCCTCCCCCCCCCCCGGACTGTGAGAGTGACCCCCTCCCCCCCGGACTGTGAGAGTGACCCCCCCTGCAGCCCCCTGGTCTGAGAGACTTGAAGAGAATTGGATATATACTTGAAAAAACAAAAAACTTCCTTTAAGTTGAACAGGACCTCCGTCTTTCTCGGCCGCTGATGTCGCCTCCGCTCGCTCCCTGGCTTCCCACAAATATCAAGGCCTAAGTGTCAGGTGGCTTATCAGCTGTGAGGGCATCAGTGCCTGATCCTGCCCAACATCCAACATCTGGATCCTGAACACATGCACTTCCCAATGGGAGTCAAGTGATTTGAAAGAAAGAACGCAAGCAAGAACCTGCATTTATATAGCCACTTTGACCACCTCAGGCCACCCCAATGAAGTACTTTTTTGGGGTGTTGTAATGTTGGAAACGCAGCAGCCAATTTGCGCACAGCAAGGTCCCACAAATAGCAATGTGATAATAACCACATAATCTTTTTTTTAATGCGATAACAAAATACTGCAGATGCTGGAAATCCGAAATAACAACAGTAAATGCTGGAAAAACTCAGCAGGTCAGGCAACATCCGTGGAGAGAAATTTGAGTTGACGTTTCGGGTCAAAACCCTTCTTCAAAACTGGAAAGAAAATAAAATAGATCGAAGGCAAGACTGCGATCGAACAAAAGAAGTAAAAAAGAGACAATAAAAGGTATTCGAAGCCAGGCGAGATGGTAATAGGCCCGTGGAGACAAAAGGCAGCTGAGATTAGGTGTGAAGTGTACTGGTAGGTAAGAGACAGCTGCCAGGTGGGAGAGAGAAACAAAAGGAAAGGATGGGGGGCGGGGGGGGGGGGAAAAGGAGGAACCAAAACAAAGGGGTGGAAAAAGTTATAAGTAAAAAAGTAATAGGGGCCGAGGTTATGATCTGAAATTGTTGAATTCGATATTGAGTCCGGAAGGCTGCAGAGTGCCTAATCAGAAGATGAGGTGCTGTTCCTCAAGTTTACGTTGAGCTTCCGTGGAACAATACAAGAGGCCAAGGACGGTGAGGTCCGAGTGGGAATGGAGCGGTGAATTAAAATGACAGGCCACCGGAAGCTCGGGGTCACCCTTACGGACTGAACGGAGGTGTTCCGCAAAGCGGTCACCCAATCTGCGTTTGGTCTCCCCAATGTAGAGGAGACCGCATCGTGAGCAGCGAATACAGTATACTAAATTGCGAGAAGTACAAGTAAATCGCTGTTTCACCTGGAAGGGGTGTTTGGGGCCCTGGACAGTGGGAAGGGGGGAGGTCTAGGGGCAGGTGTTACATCTCCTGCGCTTGCACGGGAAGGTGCCAGGCGAAAGGGAAGGACTGTTTGGGGTGATAGAGGAGTGGATTAGGGTGTCTCGGAGGGAGCGGTCCCTACGGAATGCTGAAAGGGGAGGGGAGGGGAAAATGTGTTTGGTGGTGGGATCACTTTGGAGGTAGCGGAAATGGCGGAGGATCATCCGTTGATTGTGGAGGCTGGTGGGGTGAAAGGTGAGGACAAGGGGAACCCTATCGTGGTTCCGGGAGGGAGGGGCAGGGGTGAGGGCAGAAGTGCGGGAGATAGAACGGACACGGTCGAGGGCCGTGTCGACCACGGTAGAGGGGAATCCTCGGTTGCGGAAAAAGGAAGACATGTCGGAAGCACTGGTGTGGAAGGTGGCATCGTCGGAGCAGATACGGCGGAGACGGAGAAACTGGGAGAATGGAATAGAGTCCTTACAGGAGGCGGGGTGGGAGGAAGTGTAGTCCAGGTAGCTGTGGGAGTCAGTGGGCTTGTAGTGAATATTGGTCGATAGCCTATCCCCAGAGATGGAGACGGAGAAGTCGAGGAAGGGAAGGGAAGAGTCAGAGATGGACCATGTGAAGGTGGAAATTGGAGGGAAAGTGAATGAAATTGTCTAGTTCAGGGCGAGAGCAGGAAACGGCACCGATACAGTCATCAATGTATCGGAAAAAGAGGTGAGGGAGGGGACCTGAGTAGGACTGGAACAAAAATTGTTCCACATAGCCCACGAAAAGGCAGGCATAGCTAGGACCCATGCGCGTACCCATAGCAACACCTTCGATTTGGAGGAAATGAGTGGAGTTAAAGGAGAAGTTGTTCAATGTGAGAACAAGTTCAGCCAGGCGGAGGAGGGTGGTGGTGGATGGGGACTGGACGGGCCTCTGTTCAAGGAAGAAGCGGAGCGCCCTCAGGCCATCCTGGTGGGGGGTGGAGGTGTAGAGGGATTGTACGTCCATGGTGAAAAAGGAATACCTTTTATTGTCTCTTTTTCTTCTTCTGTTCGATCGCAGTCTTGCCTTCGATCTATTTTCTTTTCTTTTCAGTTTTGAAGAAGGGTTTCGACCCGAAACGTCAACTCAAATTTCTCTCCACGGATGTTGCCTGACCTGCTGAGTTTTTCCAGCATTTTCTGTGGTTATATCTGTTTTTTAATGCTGTTGGTTCACAGAATCACAGAAACCCCACAGTGCAGATAGAGGCCATTTCGGCCCATCGAGCCTGCACCGACACATATCCCACCCAATCCCTGTAACCCCTACACCAACACATATCCCACCCTATCCCCGTAACCCCACGTATTTAATCCCCCTAACACTAAGGGTCAATTTATCATAGCCAATCAACCTAACCCGCACATCTTTGGACTGTGGGAGGAAACCGGAGCACCCGGAGGAAACCCACGCAAACACGTTGAGGGATAAATATTGGCCAGGACACCGGGGAGAACCCCCCTGCTCTTCTACCGCAAGAGTGTTAAGGAATCTTTTACATCCACATGAGAGAGCAGACAGTTTATCGTCTCCTCTGAAAGACAGCACCTCCGACAGGAGCAGCACAGTGGCATAGTGGTTAGCACTGTTGCCTCACAGCACCAGGGACCCGGGTTCGAATCTGGCCTCGGGTGACTGTCTGTGTGGAGTTTGCACATTCTCTCCGTGTTTGCGTGGGTTTCCTCCGGGTGCTCCGGTTTCCTCCCACAGTCCAAAGATGTGCGGGTTAGGTTGATTGGCTATGATAAATTGACCCTTAGTGTTAGGGGGATTAAATACGTGGGGTTACGGGGATAGGGTGGGATATGTGTTGGTGTAGGGGTTACGGGGATCGGGTGGGATATGTGTCGGTGCAGGCTCGATGGGCCGAAATGGCCTCTATCTGCATTGTGGGGTTTCTGTGATTCTGTGAGTGCGGCGCTCCCTCAGCACTGTACTGGAGTGTCAGCCCAGATTTTTGTGCTCAAGTCTCTGGAGTGGGACTTGAACCCACGACCTTCTGACTCAGGTGACAGTGCTGCTCACCAAGCCACGGCCAACACTGATACAGAAGCTCTGGCTGATATTCCCTTTTCAGGGGAACTTTGTGCCGGTAATGCTGCCCTCAGCTGGGACCAGCTTAACCGAGCACAGAACCCTGGGATTTTCCTGCTCTTTCTGGTTCATTACCACACTGGGCAGTGTGTCGACCCGAGTGAGGCACTGGGTGCAGCCTTTTGTATCACATTTCCTCAGCTTTGTTCCTGGCCATTGTCAGAGCCCTGTGGCAATTTACCGCTGCACTATTCAACAGGATCTTTATCCTGATTAACTCTGCCTTCTTTTAATGCAACATACCAAACGTGTTGCCAAAGCAAAGCCCCTGGCTATTCAACAAAACCAGTCGGTTGGGAACAATCTCGCAATCAGACTGCCAATTGTCACCTCTCTAAAGGAAGGGAGGCTACGAAGCCCTGTCACTCACTCTGCCGCTCCGCTCACGCATCACCCACCTGTATCCAGGAGCCTCCTCAGCTTTTTCCACACCCTGTATTCCATGGGTCCCGAAAACTTCCCAAACGGCACCTTGTGCATGATCAGTACCGGGGTGGGCAGAGTGCAGGCCAGTCTGCAAGACAACATAAGAACATAAGAATTCGAGCCTGCTCCGCCATTCAATAAGATCATGGCTGATCTTCTACCTCATCTCCACTTTCCTGCTCTATCCCCATTGACATGAATCAACTGAGCGGCCTGCAGGTGGCACTGTCCAGGGAGAGTATAAATACTCGGGCACGGGCCCAGCTTGTGCAGGACATTCTTAACAGGGACTAGTGAAGGACACAACTAGACCTCCATGTTGTAAAACAGTTGATTAAAGCTTTGTTTAACGCTTAGACCAAGTTTTCTTCCGTCACCCATATCACTTGATTTCCTTAATATTCAAAAATCTATCCATCTCGATCTGGAATATACTCAACGGCTGAGCCTCCACAGCCCTCTGGGGTAGAGAATTCCAAAGATTCACCACCCTCTGAGTGAAGAAATGTCTCCTCATCTCAGTCCTAAATGGCAAGTTGGCAACCGGATGGGTTAAGTGTAATGCCACAATTCTAGGAACGTAGGAACAGGAGGAGGCCATTCAGCCCCTCGAGCCTGTTCAGCCATTCAATTAGATCATGGCTGATCTGCACCTCAATCCCACTTACCCGCCTTTGCTCCATATCCCTTGATGCCCTCACCTAACAAAAGTCTCTCAATCTTCTGAACCCGTCAAATGTCACATTGTTTTCTTCAGCTGCAGTCTGGTGGAACATTCCCTGCTCCTGTATCTCGAGAGGCTGTTCTCACATCTCGCTTGCACTCTTAGATGCGAAACGTCCAGTCATCTGATGAGTGAACCCTCGCTGACCTCTAACCTTCGATCTGTCTGTCACAGCTCCACTCATCTCTATTTCATCCTTACTCCTATGGTGGGTCCTATCCACAGCATGCACTGCAGTAACTCGCCATGGCTTCTTCGACAACACCTCCCAAACCCGCGACTTCCACCACCTAGAGGGCCCAGCACGCTGCACAGAGTGGGCCTGTTGAAATGGCGCACGTGGCAGGAGCCTCAAGGGGCAGCGGAGCAGGGGGGTGGGGAGACAAAGATGCCAGAACTGAGCAAGAAAGGACAAGAGTTGTTGACGGCCCAGAGAGAGAGGAAAAGGAGAGCAAGAGTCAGCGGTGGAGCGGAGGCTGGAGGGAGCTTCTCTCCTCCCCCCATCTCTTTCCAACATTGGTGGATTCATGCACTTTCGACATTCTCTCTGTATCTGAGTTTCACCATGTAGTATTGGGGAGGGATAGAGGGCCACACACAATCATGGAATGATACAGCACAGGAGGCCATTCAGCCCATTGTGCCAGTGCCGGCTCTTTGGTAGAGCTATCCCATTAGTCCCCCCCACCCCCCCGCTCTTTCCCCGTGTGGTAAACCACTGTTATTGCATATTGTTACCTCTGGTTGGCGCTGTGTACCAATGCATGCCTCAGCTGGCTCCGCCCACATGACCAGGTATAAAGGTGGGTGTTTCGGCAACCCACTTCCTTCTTGGAACCAGTCGTCCACGAGAGGCATGCTCGGTTCTTTAGTTAATAAAAGCCTTTTCATTACCTTCCTAATTCATCGCCTTTTATGGAGTAATTGATAAGCGTATCACCCCGCACCTACCCCCCACCCACCCCACATGCCTTGTTCTCTTCGGCGCAGGGGCCTGAGTGATGGTTACAATCAGGGTTTAGTGTGGGACTAGGCTTGCAGCGGAGTCGTGGACAAATTGGAGTTTATGGAGGGCGGAAGGAGGAAGGCCGGCAAGGAGAGGATTGGAGTAGTCAAGTCTGGAGGTGATGGGAGACAGGTACGAGGGACTGAAGTTGGGACGGAGCTGGGCAACATCACAGAGGTGGAGGTCTTGATGATGGAGAAGATACGAGGCGCGGGTCAAACAAGACACTGAGGTTGTGAAGACTCTAGTTGTAGCTGAGACAGTGGCCTGGAGACGAGGGAGCAGAGTTTGAGGACATGACCCAAGGAGATGCTTTCATCTACCCCCACGCCCAATGTTGAGCTGGATTTACCTCATCTTCCCCACCCCTCCCACTCTTTCCAACCTCGGAGGATTCATGCACTGTCGGCATTCTCTCTGTATCTGGGTTTCTCAATGGAGTATTGGGGAGGGAATACAGAGCCGCACACAATCATAGAACCACAGCACAGAAGGAGGCCATTCAGCCCACCGTGCCTGTGCCGGCTCTTTGAAAATCCCATCCTATTAGTCCCACTCACGGCAGCAGATTTCCCCATAGCCCTGCAAATTTATTCCCCTTCAAGTAGTTATCCAACTCCTTTTTGAAAGTTACTATTGAATCTGCTTCCACCGCCCTTTCAGGCAGCGCATTTCAGATCACAACAACTCGCTGCGTAAATTTTCTTCCTCTCAATGTCGCCTCTGGTTCTTTAGCCAATCACCTTAAATCTGTGTCCCCTGGTTACCGACCCTTCTGCCACTGGGAACAGTTTCTCCAGATTTACTCCATCAAAACCCTTCATGATTTTGAACACCTCTGTCAAATCTCCTTTCATCCTCTCTGTTCTAAGGAGAGCAACACCAGCTTCTCCAGTCTCTCCACATAACTGAAGTCCTTCATCCCTGGTACCATTCTAGTAAATCTCTTCTGCAGCCTCTGTAAGGCCTTGACATCCTTCCTAAAGTGTGGTGCCCAGAATTGGACACAGTGCTCCAGCTGAGGACTAACCAGTGTTTTATAAAGTTTAGCACAACTTCCTTGCTTCTGTACTCTATGCCTGTATTAATAAAGCCAAGGATCCCATAGGCTTTTTTAACAGCCTTCGCAACTTGTCCTGCCATCTTAAACGACTTGTGTACGTACACCCCCAGGTCCCTCTGTTCCTGCACCCCTTTTAAAATTGCAGCATTTAGTTCGTATTGACTCTCCTCATTCTTCCGATCAAAATGCATCACTTCACACTTCTCTTCATCTGCCAGGGCGTACTTACCTTACTTGTATGTCCTTTAGGCCCTGTAAAAGAAACAAAAGACCTCAGTTAGTGCCGGGGAGCACAGGATCACCGAGTCAAAGAGCAAGGGAATCGGAGGGGGGAGAGCGAGGGAATGGGAGAGGGGAGAGAGAGGGAATGGGAGAGGGGACAAGTTTAGAAGTTGTACAGGGTAATGTCATGGATAAAACACGGGCACTGCGAATATTTACACATTCAGGTTGAATCCCCAAACCCACCCTCCAGGCAAGCCTGGCTCCCCACTGGGGAGGCCCGATTTTAGCCTCATGGGGCGGACAACCGTTTTACTCCCGGTCCGATTTCACGCTCCGCTGACTTCAACAGGATGTAAACCGGGCCTCTCACCCGAACTTGGCCCGTTCCTGCCGGACGCGTTGGGTTAAAATCAGGGCTCCAGAGTGGGGAGCCACGCTTGCTGGGGCTGGGGGTACAGGTCAGGGAACCAGGGTTACATTTTAACACCGGCAACAAAATAAGTGCCTACTGGAAAATTTAGGCTGTTTTACGTTAGTTGTGCATCCATCTTTTCTCGTTTACGTTTGAACGCATGTCCTATTATTGAACAGCTCTCTGGGATCCAGTTTATCTACTGCCCAGAAGATCTAAAACACCTCAATAGGACCACCCCCAATCTGCCTTTGTTTAAACATCCCTGGTACCAAAAGGGGTAAATTTTCGACTTCATTGCCTGAGTGCCGCTCTCGTGCAGTGGACTATCTGGCCTGCATAGAACCCGTCTGATTTTTACTCCATCGAAATCCATAGAATTAAAATCAGGCAGGCTCTAAAACGGACGGGCGATCTGCTCTACCGCAATCCTGCCCAGGCAGTGAAGACTAAAGTCCACCCCATAGTCTTTCCTTCCATCAACATCCTGGAGATCACCATTGACCAGAGACTTAACTGGACCAGCCACATAAATACTGTGGTAACAAGAGCAGGTCAGAGGCTGGGTATTCTGCGACAAGTGTCTCGCCTCCTAACTCCCGAAAGCCTTTCCACCATCTACAAGGCACAAGTAAGGAGTGTGACGGAATACTCTCCACTTGCCTGGATGAGTGCAGCTCCAACAACACGCAAGAAGCTCGACACCATCCAGGACAAAGCAGCCCACTTGATTGGCACCCCATCCACCACCTTAAACATTCACTCCCTCCACCACCGGCGCACCGTGGCTGCAGTGTGTACCATCTACAAGATGCACTGCAGCAACTCGCCAAGGCTTCTTCAGCAGCACTTCCCAAACCCGCAACCTCTTCCACCTAGAAGGACAAGGGCAGCAGGCGCGTGGGAACACCACCACCTCCAAGTTCCCCTGCAAGTCACACACCATCCTGACTTAGAAGTATATCGCCGATCCTTCATCATCACTGGGTCAAAATCCTGGAACTCCCTCCCTAACAGCACTGTGGGAGTACCTTCACCACACGGACTGCAGCGGTTCAAGAATGCGGCTCACCGGCACCTTCTCGAGGGCAATTAGGGATGGGCAACAAATGCTGGCCTTGCAGCAACGCCCACATCCCATAAAAATGAATTAAAAAAAACTCAAGTGCCCATTCCCATTCATCAACTTGGTCACCCTTCCTTGTACTCTCGCCAAGGCCGGGATGTCGCCCTGGGGTACAGTGCCCAGGCCTGCACACAACACTCAAGCTGGGCTGGAGCAATGCCTTGCACAAACGCCCTGGGACCTGCACTCTACCCCTTGAGCTACGCATCCAAAGATCCCATTTGCCTTTTTCACCACCGCTGCACATTTTGCTGATGGTTTATGAGGGCTTGCTACTGAAGCCCTTCGCACCCACACCTCCTGCACCGCCTGCCAACCCAATCCCCCTCCTGTGCCATTTCCTGCAGACTGTTCTTCATGTTCCATGAAGAGTTTGCAATTCTTTACAGTGCACAGCATCTCCCACTTTCTGGACCAATCTCCCAATCCCTCTACGGATGTTTTCGTACTATTTACGACCCTTCCCAAGTTGGTATCACCGGCCAACTTGGAGAGCTTTGTAACCATCCCCGCCTCCAATACATTAATATGCATCGAAACAACAATGGCCTCAGAACCAACCCCTGAGAGATACCCCATAAGTCAGCTCTTTCCAAGTAGATACTGCTCCCTCAGGTCAGTCAGTGGCTCAGTGAGTAACACCCTCGCCTCGGAGTCAGAAGGTTGTGGGTTCAAGTCCCACTCCTGAGACTTGAGCGCAAAAGTATAGGCTGACACTCCCAGTGCAGTGCTGAGGGAGCGCTGCACTGTCGGAGGTACCGTCTTTCAGATGAGATGTTAAACCGAGGCCCTGTCTGAATTCTCAGATGGACGTAAAAGATCCCACGGCACTATTTCGAAGAAGAACAGAGGAGTTCTCCCCGGTGTTCTGGCCAATATTTATCCCTCAACCAACATCACTATAGCAGATTATCTGGTCATTATCACATTGCTGTTTGTGGGAGCTTGCTGTGCGCATATTGGCTGCCCGCGTTTCCTACATTTACAACAGCGACTACACTTAAAAAAAAAAAGAGTACTTCATTGGCTGTAAAGCGCTTTGGGACGTCCAGTGGTCGTGAAAGATGCTATAAAGATGGAAGTCTTTCTTTCGTTCTCTCATTAACTACCCATTTCATCCTGACTCAACCAGTTACCCACTTCAATCTTCCAATAAAGATTTTGCTAAAATCTTAGGTAGATTAAACCTACTAAGCTCCCTTGTTGACTAACTCAGTTATATGCCCAAAGAGATTTGTCAAGCAAGACCTGCCACCTATCAATCCAAAATAACAACAGAAAATGCTGGAAACACTCAGCAGGCCAGCATCCGTGGCGAGAGAAACAGAGTTAACGTTTCAGGTCTGGGACCCTTGGTCAGAACTGGTAAAAGTTGGAGATGTAACAGGTTTGAAGCAGGTGCAGAGGCAGGGAAAGGGGGCGGGGGGGGGGGGGAAGGAACTGAAGGCCCAGCCTGTGCTAGGATTGAACTCAGGAGGGAGAAAATGTTGCAAATGGGGATGGCAGAATCATCAACAGCCGCCTGAAAAAATGGGGGAGGTGGGGGTTATTGTCTGAAATTGTTGAACTCGATGTTGAATTCAGAAGTCTGTAAAGTGCCTCATCGAAAGACGAGGTGCTGTTCCTCGAGCTTACGTTGAGCTTCATTGGAACAGTGTAAGAGGCCGAGGACAGAGAGATCAGATTCGGAGTGGAGCGGAGAATTAAAGTGACAGGGGACCGGAAACTCGGGGTCACCCTTACGGACTGAACGGAGGTGTTCCGCAAAGCGGTCACCCAATCTGCGTTTGGTCTCCCCAATGTAGAGACCACCACTTTCAAGTCTCACTATTTTCTCTCTCTCTCTCGATGCTTTCTATTATTTTACCCACCCACTGATGTCAAACTCACAGGTCTATGGTTTGGTGGGTTTTATAAATTGGCTCTCCAACGTCTAGTCCCTTGGCCCACTCCCCAATTTCAGTTTGCCACCTCCTTTAATACTCCATTATGATGTCTGACAGGGTCTTGCTCCCTTCAGTATCCTATGGCCACTTATCAGAACTTTGTAGGCCATTTCTATGGGGTAGAGCGTCCACTTTGGGCGCAATCGGCAATCTGGGCGCAAATTGGGCTCGAAATTGCCCTAGTTTTCCGAAGTGAAGTTATGGTCCAAGTTTACGCTCAAACTCATTTGCTTAATCACAAACGTAAAATCTTCCATTCTCGTTGAAACACACAATTCTTACAGGGCTCATTGGGGTAGATGCAGGGAGGATGTTTCCCCCTGGCTGGGTAGTCTAGAACCAGGGGTCACAGTCTCAGAATAAGGGGTTGGCCATTTAGGACTGAGATGAGGAGAAATTTCTTCACTCAGAGGGTGGTGAATCTTTGGAATTCTCCACCCCAGAGAGCTGTGGAGGCTCAGTCGTTGAGTATATTCAAGACAGAGATCGATAGATTTTTGGATATTAAGGGAATCAAGGGATATGGGGATAGTGCAGGAAAGTGGAGATGAGGTAGAAGATCAGCCATGATCTTATTGAATGGCGGAGCAGGCTTGAGGGGCTGAATGGCCGACTCCTGCTCCTAATTCTTATGTTCCATGAACCAACGCAATCGGGCAGCGTTTTAGAATGTAATTGTTTATTTTTCCCCCTTGCAATAATGAATATTCCTTGATGTGTTTAAGAGTGATAACCTGGCGCAATTTTATTAATACAGCTGAAAATGAGTTTATCACAAAAAAATCAGCATTTTTATCAAGAATGTCAGCCCACTACCGGTGAGTAACCCGATTTTAAATAACTGAACATGGACTTGATAGAACCATTTACTAATTTACTAATAACACTGGTTTCTGAGTAAATTAAATGGCACGTCATTTGCAGTCAGCGGCGATCTCTGTGGTGAGAAGTTTGCCCTTTTCGATGTGCAATTGATCGCAGTGCTGTGAACAGGGGATTCCCAGCGAAGAGCTGCAGTGACATCAACAAGCTGTCGAAGCAGCCAATCACACTGAAGAATTCTCAGCCAGCAAACCAGGCAAAGAGAAACTGCTTTTATCTGGAATTTTTAAAAATGTTACAGAGAGCGAAATAAAGATTGGGACTTTCACATGGGGATTAAGGTAGAAGCTGAAATATCATGAACAAACTTTTAAATTAAAAAAAATTTTTTTTTTTTAAAAAAAAGGAGAAATTTGACACTCCACAGATATAAAAATTAGCTTTTCAGGGTCAGAAGTATAAAAGGTTAAAGTATAAAAGCAGGGAAGTCCTGCTACAACTGTACAGGGTATTGGTGAGACCACACCTGGAGTACTGCGTACAGTTTTGGTCTCCTTATTTAAGGAAGGATATACTTGCATTGGAGGCAGTTCAGAGACGATTCACTAGGTTAATTCCAGAGATGAGGGGATTGACTTATGAGGAAAGGTTGAGCAGGCTGGGCCTATACTCATTGGAATTTAGAAGAATGAGAGGTGATCTTATCGAAACATATAAGATACTGAGGGGGCTCGACAAGGTAGATGCAGGGAGGATGTTTCCCCTCATGGGGAAATCTAGAACTCGGGGGCACAGTCTCAGAATAAAGGGTCGCCCTTTTAGAACTGAGATGAGGAGGAATTTCTTCTCTCAGAGGATCGTAAATCTGTGGAATTCTCTGCCCCAGAGACCCGTGGAGGCTGGGTCATTAAATACATTTAAGGTGGAGAGAGACAGATTTTTGCAAGATAAGGGAGTGAAGGGTTATGGGGAGCGGGCTGGGAAGTGGCTTTGAGCCCAAGATCAGCCATTATCTCATTGAATGACGAAGCAGGCTCGAGGGGCCAAGTGGTCTATTCCCACTCCTATTTTTTATGTTCTTAGAACGGTAGTTTCGCAGTCAGTACGCAGTTAAAACCCCAGTTACACTTATTCCAACAAGGCTGAACATTGACTGGGGTATTCTACAGTGATATTAGCGTGGAAAAGCCCAAGTTTTTGTCAGTTTTACTGATCTCACTGATTACCGGCTATGGGCTGGTGGAGGCGGGGAGGGTCCACAGCGCAGCCCGTGTCGGAGCAGTGAATGACTGACCGCAACATCGGGACTTCCTCGTTTAGATGCGCGTGCGCCAAATCCTGACGTTGCGGTCAGTTTCGGAGGGATAACGACGGCCAATGCGGAGAGCTCATCATCATTCCCCACCGCAAATTCTGGGCCAATATTTTTTAATATTTAAAAACTTTTTCTTTTAAAGTGCCTAATAGTGCCTTTGCGCCTTTAAAAAAAAATGCTGAATTTTTAGAGCCCCCTCGAAGGGCCATGCAAATTTATTCCCCTTCAGGTATTTATCCAACTCCCTTTCGAAAGTTACTATTGAATCTGCTCCCACCGCCCTTTCAGGCAGCGCATTCCAGATCATAACAACTCGCTGCATAAATTTTCTTCCTCTCAATGTCGCCTCTGGTTCTTTTTAGCGGAAACTCATCACGTTGATTAATTGGATCTCGGGGCGTGGCCAGTTTTGTAGCGCGAGGTTGCTTAAACCAGCGTAATTGATCACGGAAGCTCGAGCTGCGCGGGGCGTAACTTGCGCTTGAAATTCCTCGATCTTTTCCGCTGGCAACCCATGCCTTATGTCTTTTGTTCCTCTTGCCCTTTAAATTGTAACCCTGTACGCGAGGCCAGGGGGGGCGGGGGTGGCGTGCAATCCTCAGATTAATTTGCAATCACTGGTGCGAGGAAGTTATTAAGGATGTCTGCAATGGCTGGGCCTTTTGTTGTCACGTCCCACTCAAGGCCCATCTGTTTCCTTTGTCACGCCCTGCGTATATTTAGAGAAACTTTTCACCTTTTGATAAATACATATTTGTTGCAATCCCTCACTTGGAATTTTGGGGAGGGGGAGATGTGGAAGGGGGAATTCTCCTGATCTCGTGCCATAACATTGGCAGAACTCCACCCCCTCAGCCCCGGAGAAATGCCGTAAAGGGCTCATTTACCCCATTTTCTCAGAGATTCTGCCAATCTTCCGGCTGAAAAATATGGCAGGAGATTGGGAGATCCCTGCAGAAATTCTTGCCCCCTAATCTCCAGCAACTTTGGCTCCTACTTAATTTCTTCACTCTCTTTTGCCTTCTCCCTATGTTCGCCCATTTCTTTAATCATGCCGGGAGTTTTACAATTATTCCCCTACCCTCCCGCTGCTGTGGTTTCAAGGCGCGCGCCTACAAGACTCATGAAGACCAAAACCTTGCATGTGACCGTGCACAACAACAACTTGCATTTATATAGCACCTTTAACGTAGTAAAACATCCCAAAATGCTTCATTATCAAACGATCAAACAAAATTTGACACCGAGCCACATAAGTAGATATTAGGACAGGTGACCAAAAGCTTGGTCAAAGAGGCAAGAAAGCCCTTCACCGGACATCTCAAAGTGCTTTACAGCCAATGAAGTACTTTTTGGAGTGTAGTCACTGTTGTAATGTGGGAAACGCAGCAGCCAATTTGCGCACAGCAAGCTCCCACAAAGAGCATTGTGATAATGACCAGATAATCTGTTGTTTTGTTGTCGATTGAGGGATAAATATTGGCCAGGCCACTGGGAAGAACTCCCCTGCTCGTCTTTGAAATATGCCACGTCCACCTGAGAGAGCTCGGTTTAACGTCTCATTCAAAAGACGGCACCTCTGACACTGCAGCACTCCCTCAGCACTGCACTGGAGTGTGTCAGCGTAGATTTATGTGCTCAAGTCCCTGGCGTGGGACTTGAACCCACAACCTTCTGACTCAGAGGCAAGTGTGCTACCCAATGAGCCACAGCTGACACTTCGGTTTTAAGGAGCGTCTTAAAAGTAGGAGAGAGAGGCGGAGAGGTTTAGGCAGGGAATCCCAGAGCTTAGGGCCCAGGCAGCTGAAGGCACGGCCGCCAATGGTGGAGCGATTAAAATCGGGGATGCTCAGGAGGCTAGAAGTGGAGGAGCGGAAATATCTCGGAGGGTTGGAGGAGGTCCTACAGATAATGAGGTGACGAGGCCATGGAAGGGATTTGAAAACAAGGATGAGAATTTTAAAAATCGAGGCGTTGCCGGACCGGGAGCCAGTGTAGGTTAGCGAGCACGGGGTGATGGGGGAAATGGGAGTTGACGTGAGTTGGGATACGGGAAGCCGAGTTTTGGATTGACCGTAAGTTTACGGAGGCTGCAAGGTGGGAGATCAGCCAGGAGAGCGTTGGAACAGTCGAGTCTCGAGGTAAAAAAGGCCTGGATGAGGGGTTTCAGCGGCAGATGAGCAAAGGCAGGGTCCGTAAATGTACGCAATTTGGAGGCTGAAGGAGCCCAACCATTGCGGAGTTCCCTTATTAACACCAGGCCAACCTCACCTTCAGATTGAGAACACTGTCCTTCATCTGCCTCTCGATTTCTTGGATGTTATTCCGCAGGGCAGTCAACTCCTGGAACAGATCCTCGGTCATGCTCTGGAGCTTGCGGCTGGACTCCCGTTCCTCCTGCCGGATCTGCTGGATCAGGCAGCTCTCCTCATCGTTCAGGTAGACGTGGAGCTTACGGAACGAGTTCTTGATCTGAGACTCCGTCTGCCGCGCCCAGTCCTGCAGTAGACATCACACAAAGTGGCGCAACGAATTAGTGCATTGCCAACAGCTGGGCAACTGTTTACAGAATGGGGAGTCAGGAGTTCGCTAGACCACCCTTTATCTCCCGCCATGTACCCTATATTAATTTCTAGACTCTCTCAGGCGCCCATGTTCTTCCTGGCAACCTCTCAGGGACAACGGTGTAAAATGGGCAGTATGGAATTAACTGCCCGTCATACACAACAGCCGCATTTAGTAATATAGGAACAGGAGGAGGCCGTTTAGCCCCTCGAGCCTGCTCCGCCATTCATTGAGATCATGGCTGATCTGTGATCTAACTCCATACACCCGCCTTTGGCCCATGTCCCTCAATACCTTTGGTTAACAAAAATCTATCAATCTCCGATATAAAATTAACAATTGATCGAGCATCAATTGCTGTTTGCGGAAGAGAATTCCAAACTTCTACCACCCTTTGTGTGTAGAAGTGTTTCCTAATTTCACTCCTGAAAGGTCTGGCTCTAATTTTTAGACTATGTCCCCTAGTCCAAGAATCCCCAACCAGCGAAAATAGTTTCTCTCTATCTACCCCAACAGTTCCCCTTAATATCTTGAAAACTTAGATTAGATCACCCCTTAACCTTCTAAATTCTAGGGAATACAACCCTAGTTTGTGTAATCTCTCCTTGTAATTTAACCCTTGGAGTTTGCATATCATTCTGGTAAATCTACGCTGCACTCCCTCCAAGGCCAATGTATCCTTCCGAAGGTGTGGTGCCCAGAACTGCTCACAAGACTCCAGGTGTGGTCTAACCAGGGTTTTGTATAGTTGCAGCATCACTTCTACCCCCTTGTATTCTAGTCCTCTTGATACAGGTAGACTATCCTTTATCCGAACTTCCGAAAACCTCTAAAAACCGAAAGTTTTTTCGTTCAGCGTAAGTCGTGCGCACGACATGACCAGAGTGGCGCACGACTTACGCTGAGCAGGGCAGAGGGTCACAGAGTTCCCTCCTGGGTAGGAGATTGCAGGCCGAGCCGGGCAGTGTGAAGGAGGTACCGGGAGAGTGAACCCAACAATACAGCGGCCCGCCCGATAGCTGCAGCGGCCCGTCCGATATTCTTTTCTCCCCCCCCGCCGCCGACCCGACCCGAACCGCGGCCCGTCCGATATTCTTTTCTCCCCCCGCCCCCGACCCGACCTGCGGCCCGTCCGATATTCTTTTCTCCCCCCCCCCCCCACCCCGACCCGAACCGAACCGCGGCCCGTCCGATATTCTTTTCTCCCCCCCACCGACCCCCGACGACCCCCCCACCCCCGACCTGAACCGCGGCCCGTCCAATATTCTTTTCTCCCCCCGCCCCCACCCGACCCCCGACCTGATTTGCGGGCCAGCTTAGTAGGAGTCAGCCGATATCCGGCTTTCCAGAGAAGCAGGAAGGGGAATGAGACACGGAACAGTCGCAAGAGGTAGCCTGAACTTTTAAAATTTATATTAAATACAAATTTCCCAGTCTTATAATAATACCTTCTGAAATCCGCAAAATTCCGAAAAGCGAAACTCAGCTGGTCCCAAGGCTTTCGGATAAGGGATAGTGTACCTGTATGAAGGCCAGCATCCCATTAGCCTTTTTGATTATTTTCCGTACCTGTTCATGACATTTTAATGTACCTGGACCCCTCAAATCTCTTTGGACCTTCACTGTTTTTAGCTTTTCACCATTTAGAAAGTGCCCTGTTCTATCCTTTTTAGGTCGAACGTGGATGACCTCACATTTGCCTGCATGGAAATCCATTAGCCGCAGCATTTCCTTTCCACTGAAGTCAGTTCGAAATTAAATTGATATTAAAGCCAATTCCCCATCGCCCACTTTACACTCTCACCCAAGGTTAGAATGAGCCCCCTCGTGTTATTCCCTCGGCCCCTCATATCATCACCTTGGTGTCCCGTGTACCCCATATTATTTCACTCAGCTCCTTGTGCACCCCATGTTATTCCCTAACTCTCATGTCGCCGATGTTTTTCTCTGCCCCTCACGTACCCCACATTATCTACTGCACCCCAAGTACCTGCTGTTATTCTCTTACTCCTGTGTACTTCCCGCTATTCTCTCAACCCCCTCATGTATCTTATGGTATTGGCACACCCCGTTCTCTCTTTCTATACACCCAGCGTTATTCTCTCACCCTCATGTGCCCTGGAATATTCTGTGTCCCTCATCTACTTGCCCCTCACTTATTGTTGTTATCTATTCCGCCCCCCCAACCCTCAGGCACCTCTCTTCCACCACCCTCAACTCCCTGTCCATTGCTGTATCTTTCCACCGCCTGGCCACCTGTTGTGGATGAACCAGCGGCTTCTCCCACTTAACATTGGCATCACCAAAGATGCACTGTTTATCTTCTTCCACAAATGGTGCCTGTGGTCCCCCCAATTCGATCCCATCCGCCCGCTCGCTCCAGACGGTGCCCACCCTGGGGTGCCCTGCTCGACTCCCCCAGCCGAGCTTCACACCCACGTCCTATCGATGGCCCAGACTCCACCTCCGTCTCCACCCCTACCTCACCTCCGCCACTGCAGAAACCCTCATTTACGCCCTGGGTCACTCCAGGCTTGACTTCTCCAGCACTCTGCTTGCCCACTACGCGGGCACCGGGCTACAATCAACTCCAACGCAGGAGAGCCCCTTCACCCATATCCAGCATCACCCCCAGTCCTTGCCGATTTTCACTGGCTCCCCCCCCCGAGTCCCCGAGTGGAACTAATTGAACAGCTCTTTCACACTTGTTTTCAAATCTCAAGTCCCATATTCCATCCCCTAGTTGGGTAAAGTTAGCTGATCTGAGCTGGGGTAAGAACGAACGGACTTGCATTTCTATCGTGCCTTTCAGGGCCGACGAGGTACTTTTGAAGTGACGTCACTGCTGTAACGCAAGGAACGCGGCAGCCAATTTGCGCACAGTAAGCTCCCACAAACAGCAATGTGATAATGACCAGATAATGTTTTTTTAATGATGTTGGTTATGGGATAAATATTGGCCAGGACAGTGGGGGGGGGAAACTTCTGCCCCCTACTCTTCTTCAAAGTAGTCATGGAGTTATACAGCACAGAAAAAGGCCCTTCGGCCCATCATGTCCGCGCCGGCCATCAAGCCCTGTCTATTCTAATCCCATTTTCCAGCTCTTGGTCCATAGCCTTGTATGCTATAGCGTTTCAAGTGCTCATCTAAATGCTTCTTGAATGTTGTGAGGGTTCCTGCCTCTACCACCCTTTCAGGCAGTGAGTTCCAGATTCCAACCACCCTCTGGGTGAAAAAGTTTTCCCTCAAATCCCCTCTAAACCTCCTGCCCCTTACCTTGAAACTATGCCCCCTGGTTATTGACCCCTCTACTAAAGGGGAAAAGTTCCTTTCGATCTACCCTATCTATGCCCCTCATAATTTTGTACACCTCAATCAGGTCCCCTCTCAGCCTTCTCTGATCTAAGGGAAACAACCCCAGCCTGTCCAGTCTCTTCATAGCTGAAGCACTCCAGCCCAGGTAACATCCTGGTGAATCTCCTCTGCACCCTCTCCAATGCAATCACATCCTTCCTATAGTGTGGCGACCAGAACTGCACACAGTATTCCAGCTGTGGCCTAACTAGCATTTTGTTCAGCTCCATCATAACCTCCCTGCTCTTATATTCTATGCCTCGGCTAATGTAGGCAAGTATCCCATATTCCTTTTTAACCACCTTATCTACCTGTCCTGCAGGATCTGTTACATCCACCTGAGAGGGCAGATGGGGCCTCAGTTCAATGGATCATCTGAAAAATGGCACCTGCGACAGTGCAGCACTCCCTCAGTACCACACCAGGTGCGTCAGCCTGGATTTTGTGCTCAAGTCTCTCTCTCTCTCTCTCTCTCTCTCTCTCTCATTCAAGCGGTAGAGCTGCCACAACTGGCACCAGCCTCAACTTCCCTCTGAAAGGGGAGAAATCAGCCAGTGCTCCCTATGATCGCCATCCGGTGACACTGCAGGAAACTACATGTGTTCGGGGATTGGCTGCGATGCCCCCCACAGCCAAATATCCTGCCGGGGCCCACAAAGAATCAGGGCCAGTTAGGCGAGGTAGCGGAGGGCGAGTGACACTCGTGGAACTGGAGCCCGACGGGAGTCAGCACCTTCAGTGAAAGGAGGGGGGGGGAAAAAGGTGAGAGTGGAGCAATAATGAACAATTAATTAAAGCTGATCATGTGCGATTACTCTTCAAGATTTATTACACACTTTCCAGCTTGGCGTTACTGTATTCAGCAGTGAGTGGCAATTTGTGAAAAATGGTTTCATTAAATGGAAAGTATGTAATTAGCATTCTGCTCATTAAATGGTCGGGTTAATTAAGCAGATGCATACAAGTAATTGGATCGTCCCATGCACTTTAAGAACTGCAGACTCCCCAGGGAGAGGACTCCCTCTGCTGGCGCCTCACTGCATCACACATTCTGTTACCTGTAATCTTGTCAAGTACTTCTCCGATTTTGTTTTCAGTGCGTCGCACTTGGTTCTTCTGTCCTGGAGGGACCTCAGGGTGTTTTCTATTTCTTCCTAAACAAACAGAGAAAGAGCTTGTTTTATCTCCGGGTATCATTGCATGTGATGGCTCAAAATAACTGAAAACAAGGATTTGGTCAGACATTGTCCTTTCCCCCTCTGGGACTGGGTGGTGCAGTGGGTCAGACATTGTCCTTTCCCCCTCTGGGACTGGGTGGTGCAGTGGGTCAGACACTGTCCCTTCCCCCTCTGGGATTGGATGGTGTAGTGGGTCAGACACTGTCCTTTCCCCCTCTTGGATTGGATGGTGTAGTGGGTCAGCCACTGTCCTTTCCCCCTCTTGGATTGGATGGTGTAGTGGGTCAGACACTGTCCCTTCCCCCTCTGGGATTGGATGGTGTAGTGGGTCAGACACTGTCCTTTCCCCCTCTGGGACTGGGTGGTGCAGTGGGTCAGACACTGTCCTTTCCCCCTCTGGGACCGGGTGGTGCGGTGGGTCAGACACTGTCCTTTCCCCCTCTCTGGGATTGGGCGGTGCAGTGGGTCAGACACTGTCCTTTCCCCCTCTGGGACTGGGTGGTGCGGTGGGTCAGGCACTGTCCTTTCCCCCTCTGGGACTGGGTGGTGCGGTGGGTCAGACACTGTCCTTTCCCCCTCTGGGATTGGATGGTGCAGCGGGTCAGACACTGTCCTTTCCCCCTCTGGGACTGGGTGGTGCAGTAGGTCAGATATTGCCTTTTTACCCATATAAGATGTGTTTGAACATTCTCAGGCGGATGAGCTGCAGCAATTGTCTACAGGGCCCCTTGATTTGGAATAGGGGAAAAAAAAATCACTTAATGTTCCCCCTCCCGATCACTGTCCAGAAACCCATACCATCGGAACAGGAGGTGGTCAGCCCCTCGAGCCTGTTCTGCCATTTAATTAGATCATGGCTGATCTATATCTTAACTCCATCTACCCAATTCACAATTCACAATTCAAATCGCTTTATTGGCATGATAAGTTACATCTTATGTTGCCAAAGCATCAAAATACATTTATGGTTTAGCACATAAACGCAGTTCTATTCATACATTGTATAAACAGGTATATCCCTGAGTGTATAAATATACATTCGCATTGTTTATATATATTCTTTTCTTAGTTTACTGGTTGTCCCTCTGTTCATGGCAAGCTGTAACATAGTGTGCCGCCAGTGTTATACAGCTTCTCTCCTCTCCCAGTAGGAATGGGAGTTTTTGGTTGTCATTCAGATTTCTGAAATCAGGGCATATTTGTGAGAATTTTTGGTAGAAATTCTCCCTGATGCCCTGGTATTTTCCACAAGCTGTGAGGAAGTGCATCTCTGTCTCCACCACTCCCTGACTGCAGTGAGAGCATATCCTGTCCTCTCTTGGCAGCCTGGTCTGCCTGTGTCTGCCTTTTTCGATCGCTAGGCTATGTTCGCTAAGTCTGTACCTTGTCAAGGTTCTTCTCAGTTTGTTATCCTTCACCATGGTCAGGTAATCAGCTATGTTGTATTGTCTGTTTAGGGCCAAGTAGCAATTGAGTTTGCTTTGGGTTTTTGTTGTTTCTGCCCAATATGTCAGATATTTTTCCTTTTGCTTAGCGACGATTGTGTTGGGTCGAATTCTTTGTGTTACCCTGTCACTGTCCTGGGGCTGGTTATTGTTAGTATTGTTAGTAGTTACTTCACTGAGTCCCAGGACTAGTTGACTGAGGGTATTCTTCTTTATGGTCAGCTCTTGGCATTTCAGGGCGTCGTAGTGATAGCATTGGGGATTGCTCATTTGTAGGTGATTCCAAAATTTGGTGGCTCTTTTTTGGATAGTGATTATTAATGGATATTGGCCTAGTTCCGCCCTGCATGCATTGTTTACTGTTTTCCTTTGAGTCCGGAGGATACTTTTACAGAATTCTGCATGTAGGATCTCAATTGGGTGTTTGTCCCATTTTGCAAATTCTTGTTGAGTTAGCGGTCCCCATACCTCACTGCCATAGAGTGCAATTGGTTCAATTACTGATTTGAAAATTTTGAGCCAAATGCTAATTGGGATTTCTATTTGGATTGATTTTTTGATGGCATAGAAAGCCCTTCTTGCTTTCTCTTTCAGTTCATTCACAGCCAGTTTGAAGTTTCCCGTAGAACTGATTTTTAAGCCCAAGTATGTGTAGTTAGTGGTTTGTTCAATTTTGGTTGTTCCTACTGTGAAATTTATTTTGGGTCCCTGATGTTTGGATCTTTGCTGGAACACAAGGACTTTGGTTTTTTGGGGATTTATTGTCAGGGCCCAAGTCTGGCAGTACGACTCCAGCAGGTCCAGGTTTTGCTGTAGCCCCTCTTTAGTAGGTGACAGCAGAACCAGGTCGTCTGCATAGAGGAGGAATTTAACCTTGGATTCATATAGGGTGAGGCCGGGTGCTGTAGATTGTTCAAGTAGTTTTGCCAATCCATTTATGTAAATATTAAAGAGTGTCGGTGAGATTGGCGAGCCCTGCGTCACCCCCCGCCCCTGTGGGAAGTATTTTGTTTGTTTGTCTCCAATTTTAACTGCACATTTGTTGTTTGTATACATTGATTTAATTACATCATATGTTTTCCCTCCTACCCCACTTTCGATAAGTTTCAGGAATAAACCGTCATGCCAGATGGAGTCGAAAGCCTTCTGGAAATCTACAAAGCATGCGTAGATTTTGCTTTTGCTATGGTGAACGTGTTTGTCAATTAGGGTCTGTAGGGTGAAGATATGATCGGATGTTCTATAGTTTGGCAGGAATCCAATTTGGCTTTTACTCAAGACATTGTGCTCCTCAAGGAAGTTTATAAGTCTTCTGTTTATGATGCTACAGAATACCTTCCCCAGGTTACTGTTTACACAGATGCCTCGATAGTTGTTTGGGTCGATTTTGTCCCCACTTTTGTATATGGGCGTTATGAGTCCTTTGTTCCAGATATCAGGGAAATAACCGACACTCAGAACCAAGTTGAAGAGTTTTAGGATAGCCAGTTTCATTTTGTTGTCTGTGTGTTTAATCATCTCGTTTAGTATGCCGTCTGTCCCGCAGGCTTTTCCTGGTCGCAGGTCCTTGAGTTTTTCAAGAAGTTCTTTTTCTGTTATTATGGCGTCCAGCGGGTTTTGGTTATCTTTTATGGCCATTTCTAGCTTTTCCAGTTTTTTGCATATTTGGTGTTGCTCTGGTCTTAGTGTGTTTTTCTGGTATAATTTTTCAAAGTGGTTTACCCATGTGTCCCCATTTTGAATGGCCAAATCGTCGTGTTGTTTTTTGTGTAGTGTTTTCAAGTTTTCCCAGAAACAATTGGAATCAATGGATTCCTCCATGGAGCTGAGTGTATTCTTAATATATTGCTCTTTTTTGGTTCTGAGTGTGTTTCTGTATTGTGTTAGTGTCTGACAATAAGTAAGGCGTAGTTCCTCGTTTTCTGGATGTCTGTGTTTTTGGTTTGATATTTTTCTAAGTTTTTTCCTCATGTTATGGCAATCTCGGTCAAACCATTTTTCATAGTTTTTTGTTTTGGGTTTGTTCTTGCGAGCTTTCAAGTTTGCATTTGTTGCCAAATTATCAAAAATATTGTTTAGTTTACTAACTGCCCGGTTTACGCCTTCTTTATTGTGAGTGTATATGTTATCCAGAAAGGTGTCCAAGAGAGCTTGAGTTGATGCATTGCTAATTGTTTTCTGGTATTTTTCCGTGTCGTTTTTGGCCCATCTGTACGATTTTTTGGTGTTGTACAGTTTACTGGGTTGTGTTTCTATGTTGTTTGTTTCTGTCTTTTTGAGGAACATAGTAATTTGACTGTGATCTGACAGTGTTGTTTGTGGTTTGACTGTGAATGCTCTGAAAGAGGATGGGTCTAAGTCTGTAATCATATAGTCTACTGTGCTGCAGCCAAGAGGTGAGCAATAGGTCGATCTTCCTAGGAGGTCTCCTATGAACCTACCATTGACAATGTACAGACCCAGGTTTCGACAGAGCTGTAGTAGCTGTTTTCCGTTGGTATTTGACTGCTTGTCGCAGTTATGCCTGTATGGAAGGGAAGGGATGTCAAAGTGGTTATTCCCGAAAATGTAATTGTTTCCCTGATTATTGGTGAAGTCTGGTTCTTCGCCCGTTGGTTCCCTATCCCTTACCTAACAAAAATCTATCAATCTCAGTTTGAATATTTTCCAATTGACCCCCAGCCTCAACAGCTCTTTGGGGGAAGAGAGTTCCCGATTTCCACTGCCCTTTGTGTGAAGAAGTGCTTCCTGACATCACCCTGGAACGGCATTGCTCTAATTTTAAAGTTATGCCCCCTCGTTCTGGACTCCCCCATGGAGGAAATAGTTTGTCTTTATCTACCCTATCAACTCCCTTAATCAATTAGATCGCCCCTTAATCTTCTATACTCAAGGGAATACAAGCCCAGTCTGTGCAACCTGTCTTCATAATTTAACACCTTTTAGCCCCAGTATCATTCTTACCTGCTAGAAAGTGCCTGGGGACACCGCGTAAACAGGTCAGCGCACTTAATGTTCCTTTCACCACAGCCGCCATTTTCTCAGTGCAATATTTAGAAGGGAGTGTTAATGTGCTAGAGGAATGGGCTTCAATGGAAAAGTTCATGTACTAGAGGGACAGGGTTCGATGAGAGAGTTAATGTATTAGAGAGACGGACTTTGATGGGAGAGTTAACCTTGTGTGTGGACAAGATCGGCATTTCTGCGATGCCTCCCACAGTGGAATGGCAGCTAACTCTCACTCTGGGCTCACACACAAAGAACAACAGTGCAGATGCTGGCGTGCGGCCGGTACCTGCAGAACTGTACCCCAGCGAGATTCGGCGCCACTCAGGAGAGAAGCGCCTGAAAAAAACTAGAAGGCATCAGAAAGCTGAGGCACTGAGCAGCACAGGTGGAGCTCCATCCCACTGCCCTCACAATATTCCACGTTAAAATATCCTGTAGTAACTGTGAAATAAACTGGGGCACTTTCAGGGTCAGTGCTGCCGAGTGCCTCAGCTCCCTGATGCCTTCCAGTTTGGTTTAAAAATCGGGTTTTGTCACTCACCCTTTCAACAGCACCATGCATTCGCACAGTGCTCCCTCACCCCATGAAACATCCCAAGGGTCTTTAACCAGGACCGCGGCAGGCACTGAACAAGTAGCGGGACAGAAGTCAGGGGAGACGACTGAAAGCACAAGGGAAGAAAGGACTTGCATCTCTACAGCGCCTTTCCCAACCTCAGGATGTCCCAAAGCGCTTTACGGCCAATGAGGTAGTTTTGAAGTGTAGTCACTGTTGTAGGAAACGCGGCGGCCAATTTGCGCACAGCAAGCTCCCACAAACAGCAATGTGACAATGAGCAGTTCATCTGTGATAACAACAGAAAGTGCTGGAAACACTCAACAGGTCGGGCAGCATGGAGGAGAGAACAAACAGAGTCAACGTCCGGGTCGAACCCTTCGTCAGAACTGGAAAAGGTTAGGGAGGAGAGATTTTTAAGCAGAGGCAGAGAGGAGGGGAGGAAAGAACAAAGGGAAGGTCTGTGATAGGATGGAAGACAGGAGAGATTGACTGACAAAAGGGAGGATAGTGCCAGGCAAAAAGGAGGTAGTGGGACAGTTCATCTGTGATGTTGGCGGAGGGATAGATGTTGGCCAGGACACCTGGCCTTTTCTTCGAAATAGTGCCATGGCATCTTTTACGTCCAGAAAAGACGGCACCTCCGACAGTGCAGCACTCCCTCAGTACTGCACTGGAGCGTCAGCCTAGATTATGTGCTCATGTCTCTCCAGCGACTCTCTGCTGACTCAGAGGCGAGAGTGCTTTAAAAAAATTATTGGATCTATTCAACATTAAACACATTTACAACACCGTGATCATTCCTTTATCAGTTTTTAGACACAGCAATTAAAGTCATCATTAAAGACATTAATCATTATTCTGTTATACTGTACAGTCTTTCCTTAAACCATTTACTAACTTCAGAAATTATAGTTCAATTTGTCACCCATGACATATAAAACCGGTCAAAAAAATGCTATCCTTAAATTCTTTTCCAAATAATAAATCCACAAGGCCTTATAGTGCTCTTTTAGTCTATATCTGGAATACTCTTTCAGGTTTATTCTTCTTCCCTTATAAAGCAGAGCATTCCTTCGTTGAACTATCACGAAGCTGGTCACACTAGAGGCGAGAGTTCCACCCACTGAGCCACAGTCAGAGAGGCTGTTGGAGGGAGAGGAGTAGGGCGGCAGAGGAATTTAGAGAAAGGGTTGGAAAAAGCACAGAGGGGTAGGGGGCAGAGAGACAGAGAGCGAGACAGAGAGCGAGAGAGGTTCATGCAAGAGTTGGAAGTGTGGAGTACAAGCCCACACCCTAATGGCTCTGTTCAGTGTCAATATCAAACACTGAGCTCTGTGTTCAACCCTCGCACTGTCCATTATTGTGTTATTACTGTACAGTCCTATGTTACAACAGTGACTACATTTCTTTAAAAAAAAACGTACTTCATTGGCTGTGAAGGGCTTTGGGACGTCCTGAAGTTGTGAATGACGCTATATAAATGCAAGTCTTTCTTACTGGGAGGAATTCTCATAAGACGCCAATTCTGAAGACTAAGATGAATACACATACAATAAGAGAGAGTGAAAGACAGGGTGGTATACATGCAGGCAGGTAGAGAGATAAAGATACAGCAGACAAACATGGAGACAGAGCGAGTTACACATAGACAGAAAGACGGGGGGGGGGGGGGGGGTAGTGGAGTAGGAGAGAAGGAAGCAACTGGTCCACTGGTTTAATTTAAAGTCTGCACCCAGCTGAAGTTAAGACCACATGAACCGTGGGCTTGAAGGAATAGACCAGGTTAAACCTACACTAACGGTGAAATAACTAAGCAGACCCCAGGCTACCTGTGAGCAACGCCAGCATATCTATAGGAACAGAAGCAGGCCATTCAGCCCCTCAGCCTGTCCTGCCGTTTAATTATATTGGTGGAGAGAGTTCCAGATTTCCACTTCCCCTTGTGTGGAAAAAGTGATGCCTGTTTTTTTTTAACCCCTGAATGGCCTGAACTCTAATGTTAAAATAGAAAATAAATGACATTAAATTAACTTAGATCAAATTAAATTGTGTTGAATCTGCAGCACATAAACAGGCCATTCGGCCCAACTGGTCCGTGCCGGTGTTCATGCTCCACACGAGCCTCCTCCCTCTCTACTACATCTCACTCTATCAGCATATCCTTCTATTCCTTTCTCTGCTCTCTCAGGTGGGTGTAAAAGATCCCATGGCACTATTTCGAAGAAGAGCAAGGGAGTTCTCCCCGGTGTCCTGGGCAATATTTATCCCTCAATCAACAAAACCAAAACAGATTATCTGGTCATCATCACATTGCTGTTTGTGGGAGCTTGCTGTGTGCAAACTGGCTGCCGCGTTTCCCACATTACAACAGTGACTCCACTTCAAAAGTACTTCATTGGCTGCAAAACGCTTTGAGACATCTGGTGGTCGTGGAAGGCGCTATATAAATGCAAGCCTTTCTTTTTTCCCTCATATACTTAAAATTCACCAGAATGATACCGGGGCTAAAATGATTAAATTATGAGAACAGGTTGCTTAGACTAGGCTTGTATTCCCTCGAGTATAGAAGATTAAGTGGTGATCTGATTGAGGTGTTTAAGATGATTTAAGGATTTGATAGGGTACAGGGAGAAACTATTTCCTCGGCAGGGGGGAAAGAGTCCAGAACGGAGAGAGGGGGGGGCATAACCTTAAAAATTAGGTTCAGGGTGATGTCAGGAAGCATTTCTTCACAGAAATAGTGGAAATCTGTGAAACTCTCTCCCCAAAAAGCCACTGAGGTGGCAGCGGGTCAATTGAAAATTTCAAAACTGAGATTGATAGATTTTTGTTAGATAGGAGTATTAAGGGTTACAGAACCAAGGCGGGTAGATGGAGTTAAGATATTTGAGGGGCTAAACGGCCTTTACCTGTTCCTATGTTCCTACTGACCCCGCTTCTCCTTAAATACACGACACTATTTGTCTCAACCGCTCCATCTGGTAGCCAGTTCCACATTCTCGCCACTCTCTGGGTAAAGAAGTTTCTCCTGAATTCCTTGCTGGACTTCTTGGTGGCTTATTTCATATTGATGGTGTTTGGAATTGAATTAAAACCGTGGTTTCTCCTCACCTTGTACTCAGCCATGGCTTCCTCCATGCCGATTATTCTGTGGCTGCGGTGCTGCTGGGAGTCTCGGCACTGACAGCAGATGAGCGCCTGGTCATCCTTGCAGTACAAGGCCCGCTTCTGCTGGTGCTGGGGGCAGACCTGCACGTCCTCCTGGCCCCGGAGGGACTCGATGACACCGGCCAGGGCCCGGTTCCTGGGCAGGTTGTCGGAGGGGCAGATCTTGCGGCAGATGGGGCAGATGTTCCTCTGCTGCTGACGCCAGAACTCCAGCAGGCAGCGGCGGCAGAAGGTGTGCTCGCAGCGGGTCAGCACCGGGTCCTCGAAGTAGTCCAGGCACACGGAGCAGGTCAGGTCGGACTTGAAGCGAGAGGACGATGCCATAGGGCTTGACGGACCGACCGGCTTACAGCTAATGTGTTGTCTCGCTGTCGATACGTGATGATGATGGTGGCGGTGGGAGGGAACACTGGTTTCAGAAGCTCAGCCTTGGATGTTAAGTTTCACTTTCACTTTCTATTCCTGCGATGCGACTCACGCTTTTAAGGGAAATATAACCTGAAACTGACAGGCTTCCCGAAACACCCACACTCCAGCATGACACCCCTCCCCACAATCGGCATTTACAAAGGGGAAATACGCCAATCCCACGCTCGGAGTTCGACCTGCCAATGAATCACTGGGAGAATCAGCCTCACAAGCTTGTAGCTCTTAACTCTTGAGAGCGCAAGGGTCGGTGAATTTACCTGCAGAAGTACCCTGGAAATTCAAACCCAGCCACTGGGTATGGGGAAAAAGAGAGTCTTGCATTTCTATAGCGCCTTTCACCACCTCAGGACGTCCCAAAGCGCTTCACATCCTGTGCTTTTTTGAAGTGTCCTCACTGTTGTAATATAGGGAAACGCACAGCAAGCTCCCACAAGCAACCACATAAATACTGTGTCAACAAGAGCAGGTCAGAGGCTGGGTATTCTGCTGCGAGTGTCTCACCTCCTGACTCCCCAAAGCCTTTCCACCATCTACAAGGCACAAGTAAGGAGTGTGATGGAATACTCTCCACTTGCCTGGATGAGTGCAGCTCCAACAACACTCAAGAAGCTCGACACCATCCTGGACAAAGCAGCCCGCTTGATTGGCACCCCATCCACCACCTTAAACATTCACTCCCTCCACCACCGACGTACTGTGGCTGCAGTGTGTACCATCTACAAGATGCACTGCAGCAACTCGCCACGACTTCTTTGGCAGCACCTCCCAAACCCGCGACCTCTTCCACCGAGAAGGACAAGGGCAGCAGGCGCATGGGAACACCACCACCTCCCAGTTCCCCTCCAAGTCACACACCATCCTGACTTAGAAGTATATCGGCCGATCCTTCATCGTCGCTGGGTCAAAATCCTAGAACTCCCTCCCTAACAGCACGGTGGGAGCACCTTCACCACATGGACTGCAGCGGTTCAAGAAGGTGGCTCACCACCACCTTCTCGAGGGCAATTAGGGATGGGCAATAAATGCTGGCCTTGCCAGCGACACCCACATCCCATAAACGAATAAAATGACTGGATAATCTGTTTTAGCGACGTCGGTTGAGGGATTAATATTGGCCCTGGACACCCCGGGGGAGAACTCCCCTGCACTTCTTCGATATAGTGGCCATGGGATCTTTTACGTCCACCCGAGAGGGCAGACGGGGACCTCGGCTTAATGTCTCATCCGAAAGGCGGCACCTCCCGACAGTGCAGCGCTCCCTCAGCACTGCATTGGGAGAGTCAGCCTGGATTTTGTGCTCAAGTCCCTGGAGTGGGGACTCTGAACGCACGACCTTCTGGCTCAGAGGCAGGAGCGCTACCCACTGAGCCATGGCTGACACGGTGTTACGGTCGCGGTACTGGAACAGTAACGCACAAGTTGCGAGTTCGAAATCTGCCACAGCAAGTTTTGACATTGAAAGAAAGAACTTGCATTTATACAGCGCCTTTCACAACCACCGGACGTCCCAAAGCGCTTTACAGCCAATTAAATACTTTTTGACGTGTAGTCACTGTTCTAATGTAAACATAGAAACTTAGAAGATAGGAGCAGGAGTAGGCCATTCGGCCCCTCGAGCCTGCTCCGCCATTCAATGAGATCATGGCTGATCATCCAAATTCAGTACCCTGTCCCTGCTTTCTCCCCATATCCCTTGATCCCTTTAGCCTTAAGAAATATATCTAACTCCTTCTTGAATATATTTAATGAATTGGCCTCCACCGCCTTCTGTGGTAGAGAATTCCACAGGTTCACCACTCTCTGGGTGAAGAAATTCCTCCCCATCTCTGTCCTAAATGGCTTACCCCTTATCCTTAGACTGTGACCCCTGGTTCTGGACACCCCACCATCGGGAACATCCTTCCTGCATCTAGTCTGTCTAGTCCTGTTAGAATTTTATAAGTTTCAATGAGATCCCCTCTCATTCTTCTAAACTCCAGCGAATATAAGCCTAATCGACCCAATCTCTCCTCATATGTAATTCCTGCCATCCCAGGTATCAGTCTGTAGGAAACGCGGCAGCCAATTTGTGCACAGTGAGATCCCACAAACAACAATATGATAGTGACCAGAATCTGTTTCTTTAGTGACGTTGATTGAGGGATTAAATATTGGCCCAGGACACCGGGGAGAATCCCCCTGCTCTTAGTCATAGAGTCATAGAGTCATAATGGCACAGAAGGAGGCCATTCGGCCCATCCAGTCCGTGCTGGCGCTCTGCAGCGCAATCCAGTCAGTCCCATCCCCCGCTCTATCCCCGTAGCCCTGCAAGTTTATTTCCCTCAAGTGCCTATCCAGTTTCCCCTTGAAAACATTGAGTGTCTCCGCTTCCACCACTTCCGTCGGCAGCGAGTTCCAGGTCCTCACCACTCGCTGCGTAAAAAAGTTTTTCCTCACATCCCCCCTGTATCTCATCCCCAAAACCTTAAACCTGTGTTCCCTGGTCCTTGTACCATCAACTAGTGGGAACAGCCTTTCCCTGTCTAGCCTATCTAAACCTGTCATAATCTTGTACACCTCTATCAAATCACCCCGCAACCTCCTTTGCTCTAATGAAAACAAGTCCAGCTTCTCCAACCTGTCCTCGTAGCTAAGATACTTGCCTTCATTAGCTGAGGTATAGAATATAAGAGCAGGGAGGTTATGATGGAGCTGTACAAAACGCTGGTTAGACCACAGCTGGAATACTGTTTGCAGTTCTGGTCGCCACACTATAGGAGGGATGTGATTGCATTGGAGAGGGTGCAGAGGAGATTCACCAGGATGTTACCTGGGCTGGAGCGCTTCAGCTATAGAAACATAGAAACATAGAAGATAGGAGCAGGAGTAGGCCATTTGGCCCCTCGAGCCTGCTCCGCCATTCAATGCGATCATGGCTGATCATCCAAATTCAGTACCCTGTCCCTGCTTTCTCCCCATATCCCTTGATCCCTTTAGCCTTAGGAAATATATCCAACTCCTTCTTGAATATATTTAATGAATTGGCCTCTACTGCCTTCTGTGGTAGAGAATTCCACAGGTTCACCACTCTCTGGGTGAAGAAATTCCTCCTCATTTCTGTCCTAAATGGCCTACCCCTTATCGTATGAAGAGAGACTGGACAGGCTGGGGTTGTTTTCCTTAGAGCAGGGGACCTGATTGAAATGTACAAAATTATGAGGGTAGATAGAAAGGAACTTTTCCCCTTAGTAGAGGGGTCAATAACCAGGGGACATAGTTTCAAGGTAAGGGGCAGGAGGTTTAGAGGGGATTTGAGGGAAAACTTTTTCACCCAGAGGGTGGTTGGAATCTGGAACTCACTGCCTGAAAGGGTGGTAGAGGCAGGAACCCTCACAACATTCAAGAAGCATTTAGATGAGCACTTGAAATGCTTAGCATACAAGGCTACGGACCAAGTGCTGGAAAATGGGATTAGAATAGACGGGGCTTGATGGCCGGTGCGGACACGATGGGCCTCTTTCTGTGCTGTATAACTCTATGACTCTAAGATTCCCCATCCCCAGAACCATTCTGGTAAATCTCCTCTGCACGCTCTCAAGGGCCTTCACATCCTTCCTAAAGTGTGGTGACCAGAACTGGATGCAATACTCCAGTTGTGGCCTAACCAGCGCTTTATAAAGGTTCAGCATAACCTCTCTACTTTTGTGCTCAATACCTCTATTTAAAATAGTGCCCTGGGATCTTTTACGTCCACCTGGGAGAGCAGGCGGGGCCTCGGTTTAACGTCTCATCTGAAAGACAGCACCTCCGACAGCGCAGCACTCCCTCAGCACTGCACTGGGCGCGTCAGCCTAGATCTTTGTGCTCGTGTGTTTGGAGTGGGACTTGACCTTTTGACTCAAAGCCAGGAGTGCTACCCACTGCGCCACGGCTGGTACACCATGTTACGGTCGTAGTACTGGACCAGCCAACGCACCAGTTGTGAATTCGAAACCCGCCAGGACAAGTTGCGGCAACCTGAATCCAACAAATCTGGTCATTGTGGACTTGAACCAGCAAAATAAAATCCTGGATTTTTGTGAAAAAAACACCCTGACTGGTTCACAAATGCCCTTCAATGAGGATCCCGTCCACGGCTATTGATTTTCCTCCTCTGCATAGGCAAACACAGCAGCCAGTTTGTGCACAGCAGGATCCCACAGACAGTGCGGAGATAAATGACCAGGCCAATCTATTTTTGTCAGCGTTGGTTGAAAGAGGAACGTTGGACCAGGAGAGGTCCCCCCCCGCTATGCTTGGCCTAATGCCGCGGGGTCTTTCACGTCCACCTGAGGGGGCAGACGGGGCCTCGGTTTAACGTCTCATCTGGAAGAATGGCACCTCCGGCGATGCAGCGCTCCCTCAGCACTGCACTGCGTCATCATCAGGCGAAATCATTTGCCCAGCATTCTGACTCAGACGCCGATCCTTGACATACTGCTCGCCGCTGAGTTCAGCTTCCACTCCCATGCTTGATCCGTCACCAAAACTACTGAACCTTGTCCGACTCTGGCTTACTACCTCTCCCCACCACTGCCGCTCCCCCGCCGCCCCACCGCAACACCTCCACCGCTCTGTTGCTGAGGCCATTTAAAAAATGCTCAGAATTCTGGGTTTTATGGCAAGAGGTATAGAAGGTAAAAACTGAGATTTAATGGTGAACTATGTCAAACCTTAGTAAGACCACAGTCAGAGTACTGCGTGCAGTTACGGGCTCCACACTATAGGAAGGATTTTGAGACAATAGAGAGGGTACAGAGTGACTCGGTATGGCGCCTGGTAGGATGTGATACAACTATGAAGAAAAATTTGGGCTGTTTTTGTAAGAACAGAGGAGGTAACGGGAAGATTTGATAGAGGTGCTTAAAAGATATGAAGAGGTGGGACAGGGTAAATAGAAACAGACTGTTTCCAGTGGATGAGGGGACACAGATATAAGATTAAACATAAGGGCCTAGAAATTGAGTTGGCGCCGGGCCAGGGCTTTAGCGCCGGAAATTTAGCGCCGGCGCTAAGTCCCCCTGCGCGCGCCAAAAATTCAGTAGCGCCGCGCCCAGACGGCTGCCGGCGCTACTGGAGGGTGTCAGCGCCTCGCAATGGGCGCTGACTGCCACATTGCGGCGCTAATCCGCCGCTGCGGCACCCAATGCGGTGCGGCAGGCTGGGGAAGTGCAGGCCTCCTCCTTCCGTTAAGGAGGAGCTGCCTGCACCCGACCGCTGGCCGTTGATCTGTGGAGAAAAATGAGCCCGGCACCTCGGAGAAGTGCCGGGCTCGCGGCCCACACGCATCTGTGCCGCGGGGGGGTGTTGGAGGAGTCCGGGGAGGGAGGTGCGGGCAGGCGGCCGCCGGGAAAGCGGCCGGCCGCCGCGCGACCTTAATGCGCCGGCGCTAAGACCCGTAGCGAACTTTTGAAAAATCGTTGGTTGCAGCTGCCACGGGCGAGGCAGCCGCAACTCAATTTCGGCGTTCGGGCGCGTTGCCACGGCAACCGGGACGCTGCACACACCGATGACGTCATCGGTGCCGGCACAGCGCAACCGGCTAACGCCGATGGCAGCGCCCAAGTGAATTTCTCAATCGGCTGTACTTGCGGCGCTAGGCCCTCTAGCGCCTCAAAATGGGCGCTAACCCCACTCAATTTCTAGGCCAAGAGATTTAGGACAGTTGTGTAATGTATGTAATGTATATATACCTTAAGGGAGAGAACTACTTTTTACAGCTCCTGTATAGTGTAGTACCGGCAGTGACCACACCTGTATATAAACCCTGAGTAGTGATCTGTACAGTTAGTTCTAGAGTAACCCTCATTCAGTAAACACCTGTTGAATCGTTCCCTGCAGTCGGTTGTCTGATTATTGAAGGACACAACATTAAGATACACGGATATAACATTGGCGACGAGGCAGATTCGAACCTACCTGCAACTCTGCATCACCTCCCAGGGATTCGCTCCTGGAGAACAGTGGAAGAAGGTCGAGTCCAGAAGCACAGGCGTCGACCATGGGCAACCGCCCAGTCATCCAGCGGAGATTTGAGCATCGCAGGGGAGGCTGTCGAGAGCCAGGCTTGGCTTTCCAGTCACGGTGGTCCAGCGAAACGGGCTGGCAACAGGTACTGCGCAGACCCTTCCCGGACAGCGGTGGGCTAGAGCCCGACCGAGCGGCACAGAAAAAGGTCGAGCAGCGTCGACGGGGGAGAGAGAGAGGGCAGAGCGCGCAGGGTGCAGCCGGTGTTCAGGACCGAGCGGCGTCAACGGGGGAGAGAGGCGAGAGAGAGCAGAGCGCAGCCGGTGTTCAAGGGCCGAGCAGCGTCAACGGGGGAGAGAGGCGCGCAGGAAAACGCGAGGCGCTGCCATTGCCACGAGGACCGCAGAGAGCAGCGTTGGCAGCAGTGCAGGAGCAGCGCACGAAACCCACAGGGCGTCGCCATTTGCCACGAGGACCGCCGAGAGCGGCGTTGGCAGCAGCGCGGGAGACGCCATTTTAAGCCGCAGCGGGGAAGAAAGGAAAGCGCGGGAGACGCCATTTTAAGCCAGTCTAACCACACCCAAAAATGCCGAAGAGTGTCAGTATCACAGCGTTCGACAATGAAGTCGAAGATTGGACGACATATGTCGAACGCATAGAAGTATACTGCAAGGCGAATTAAGTGCCAGATGACAAGAAAGCGCTGGTATTGTTGAATTCAATGGGTGCAAAAACGTATGGCTTACTACGAAACCTAGTAACCCCAGAGAAGCCAGTAGAAAAGGATTTTGAAAACATAGTGTCAATCCTACAGGACCACTTAAACCCCACACTGCTGCTGATAGCAGAAAGATTTAAGTTTCACAAAAGGAACCAGCATAAAGAAGAAAGTAATGCTGAGTATTTAATGGAACTGCGCAAGCTATCGAAACACTGCCAGTTTGGAACGGGACTAGCAGATACTTTAAGGGACAAGTTTGTGTGTGGGCTTCAAAGTGAAGGAACCCAGAAACGGCTTCTATCAGAAAAGGATCTTACGCTGGACAAGGCATTCAGCATTGCAGTATCACACGAAGCAGCAGCACGGGGCGCTGCAGAGATACAACGGAGACCGCAAGAATATGGCACAAATGAAATGTCATATGGAACAGTGAAGTGCTATCGCTGTGGCAGAACACACAACCATAATGATTGCTGGTTCAAGGACAAAGTGTGCAGACAGTGTGGAAAAGTAGGACACATAGCAAGAGTCTGCAGGTGGGGAAAGAAAACCAGCAGCAAGAAATCTCCACAGGAGGAGTACAAGAAGGTACATAAGGTGGCGGAGAGTAGTTCAGACGAACAGAAGAGTGATACAGACTCCGGAAGCAAGGAGCTGGGTTGCCTGAAACTACATAATGTGATCAAAACGGAGGATCACCAAACTATCTGGGTCACGCTCAAGATAGCAGGAGTCCAAGTGAAAATGGAATTGGACACAGGATCAGCCCTAACAGTCATAAACCGAAGGGACTACAAGCGGCTATTCTCACATATACCCTTGAGAGATACAAAGATTGTCTTGAAGACATACATGGGGCAAAAAGTCTACCCCATAGGAAAAATAAGGGTGAACGTTATATATAATGGCAAGGAAACACCAAAAATGACCTATATGTATTGCCAGATGGAGGACCACCACTACTAGGACGTGAATGGATCCGGAAGATACAGCTAGATTGGCATTCCATACAAACACTGACTGTAGATGCCAAAAAGGATGACGATGTCACACCTGGACGACTGTCAAAAATGCTAACTGACGCATAAGAAGTGTTCCAGCAGGGACTCAGAACACTAAAAGGCATAACAGCGATGATCAAAATAGAGGAAAATGCAAGCCCAAAGTTTTTTAAGGCCAGACCGGTACCTTATGCGATCCGCCCAGCCGTCGAAGCAGAGCTGGAAGGTTTGGAACGTTCAGGAGTACTGTCCAAAGTGGACTGGAGCGAGTGGGCTACACCCATCGTTCCTGTAATGAAGAGGTCATTGAGTAATACGCCTGGGGAACCAAAGAAGGTTCGCATCTGTGGGGACTTTAAGGTGACAGTGAACCCAGTCCTTCACACTGTACAATATCCGCTTCCGCGGATTGAAGATATTTTCGCCTCACTATCTGGTGGGAAACGTTTCACTAAGATTGATCTGGCCCAGGCGTACCTGCAAATGGAGGTAGAAGAAGCCTCGAAACAGTACCTCACGATCAACACTCATAAAGGTCTCTACCAATATAACCGGCTGGTGTTCGGGGTAGCATCAGCTCCGGCTATTTGGCAAAGGGCAATGGAACAAGTCCTGCAAGGGATTCCAGGGACCCAGTGTTATTTGGACGACATCCTGGTCACGGGCAAAAATGACAGTGATCACCTCGCCAACCTGGAGCAGGTGCTCACTAGGTTGAAGGAATATGGGCTCCGAGCTAATCGCCACAAATGCGAGTTTTTCCAGAAGCAGATCTCGTATTGTGGCCACGTTATTGATAAAGAGGGGTTACATAAGTTCCCTGAAAAGATTGAGGCAGTAGTCAAGGCTCCAGCACCGGAAAATGTGTCACAACTGAGGTCGTTCCTCGGGCTGGTGAACTACTACCATAAGTTCTTGCCGAATTTGTCTACCGTACTACACCCACTGAACACCCTACTGCAAACGGGGGTACCATGGAAGTGGAGTGACGAATGTAAACGAGCTTTCCAGAAGAGCAAAGCATTGATCACATCAAAAGAGGTGTTGGCTCATTTCAACCCAGCACTACCAATTTGGTTGGCGTGTGATGCATCACCCTATGGCATTGGAGCGGTGCTGTCGCACAAATTCCCAGACGTCTTGGAGAGGCCAGTAGCCTTTGCGTCTCGGTCACTAACCTCAGCCGAGCGTAACTATGCCCAGATTGACAGGGAGGCCCTCAGCCTAGTGTGGGGAGTGAAAAAGTTCAATCACTATCTGCACGGGCAGAAGTTCACCTTGCTGACTGACCACCAACCACTTGTCTCCATCTTTAATCCAAAGAAGGGCGTTCCGGTGATGACTGCGCAACGGCTACAAAGATGGTCCCTTTTTCTAGGGGTGCACCAATATGAAATCGAGTATAAGGGCACGAAACAGCATGGAAACGTTGATGGGCTATCACGCCTGCCACTGCCTACTGCGGAGGAAGCACCAGCAGTGGATCCTGTTGAAATATTTCATTCGACTATAATTGAATGCTTGCGAGTAACTAACGCTGGTATAGAGAAGGAGACCCGAAATGACCCGACACTGTCTCGGGTATATGATTTAACGGTGAAGGGATGGCCAGCACATGGCGACTCACTGTTGCCAGCATTCTCATCCAGAAGAGAACAGCTGTCAGTATGCCAGGGGACCTTGATGTGTGGATCCCGAGTGGTAATTCCACCCAAGTTAAGGGAGAGAGTGCTCAATGAGCTTCACGAAGGTCATCTGGGAGGGGTGAAAATGAAAAGCCTTGCTAGGGCTTATGTGTGGTGGCCGGGGATCGATCAGCAAATCGAGGACCTGACAAAGAGCTGCTCAGGATGCCAGAAGGTCCAAAATGCACCACCACATGCCCCTCTACACCCATGGGAGTGGCCCTCATAATAATAATAATTCAACTTTATTGCCATTGCACAAGTACATGAACAACGAAATGTGATCTTGCAAGCTCCCATGACTGGGAGAAGCAAAGCCGCTGCGTCGGTGCGCGCCGCCATTCCATTTCCACCATTCCTCCTGTCCGACAATCTTCAGCCCAACGCCCGGGCCTGCTCACCAGCCGCTCCTCCTTCCGTGACCTTCTCACCAACCGCCCCTCCTCGGGGCTCCTTCCGTGCCACTTCTGCACCTGGTCTTCCCTGATGGTCACCCCTCTAGGTACTAACCAGGCCTGGCTCTGCTTAGCTTCTAAGCCTTGCCAGTGACCCTGTCCCTAGTCCCACTCCATGGCAATGGGTGCATATTGATTATGCTGGTCCATTCATGGACTCAATGTTTTTAATAGCCGTGGATGCGCACTCGAAATGGCCTGAGGTGATCAAAATGTCCTCCACCACCACGGAGAAAACTATTGCAGTCCTATGGACCATATTTGCCAGGAACGGCTTGCCAGAGCAGATTTGCTCTGATAACGGACCACAGTTTGTGTCCGAAGAGTTTCGAAGATTTATGAAAAGGAATGGGGTAAGGCATTACACATCCGCCCCGTATCATCCAGCCACAAATGGATTGGCTGAGAGGTTCGTACAAACCTTTAAAAAAGCAGTAAAGGCCATGTGCGATGACGACATTCCACTGCAGCATAAGGTGGACAATTTCCTGTTAGCCTACAGAAATGCGACACATGCAGTCACCAACCAGGCCCCGGCCATGATGTTCTTTAACCGAAGGTTGAGATCTCGTCTGGATTTGCTCAGACCAAATGTACGAAGAGATGTTGAGAGTAAGCAATTCCAGCACATCAATGAGAAGCCGACAAGGAGCTTCAATGTAGGGCAACCAGTCTTGGCCCGTGACTACCGAACAGAGAAATGGCAACCAGGAACGATATGCACACGGCAGGGGCCACTAATGTACGCAGTGGATGTTGGGGAGAACATTGTGAGATGCCATGCTGACTAGATCCTAGAGTCACAGGAACGAGTCAACCCCATGTCTCGGCCATACGTACCTGGTGAGGAACCCGACGTACAGGTCGCATCTACCTCAGAAACAATAGCATTGGAAGCTGATGAATCAACTGACGACAAGGTGCTAGAATCGCCTCCGCACCAAGAGCGAGACACTCGGGAAAGGCGCTATCCAGAAAGAATCAGGAAGCCTTCCCAGAGACTGAATATATGAATGGACTATTTTCATATAACATTGTATATTAAAAATGTTAATTGTTAAATGAGTATTATGGTGCTGTTAATCTAAAAGGGGAGGAATTGTAATGTATGTAATGTATATATACCTTAAGGGAGAGAACTACTTTTTACAGCTCCTGTATACTGTAGTACCGGCAGTGACCACACCTGTATATAAACCCTGAGTAGCGATCTGTATAGTTAGTTCTAGAGTAACCCTCATTCAGTAAACACCTGTTGAATTGTTCCCTGCAGTCTGTTGTCTGATTATTGAAGGACACAACATTAAGATACACGGATATAACAAGTTGGAACATGAGGCTAGAATTTGGCAACACTTAGGGTATCAGGGTACTGGGAACAACACTGTGCCAGAACTTCAGCCTCTCCCCCAGTTACCCAGCCCCTCCCCTAGTTATGTAGCCCCTCCCCCAGTTACCCAGCCCCTCCCCTAGTTACCCAGCCCCTCCCCTGGTTATGTAGCCCCTCCCCTAGTTACCCAACCCCACACAAGTTACCCAACCCTCCCCAGTTACCCAGCCCCTCCCCTAGTTACCCAGCCCCTCCCCTAGTTACCCAACCCTCCCCAGTTACCCAGCCCCTCCCCTAATTACCCAGCCCCTCCCCTAGTTACCCAACCCCGCCCGTGACCCAGCCCATCCGTAGTTACTCAGCCCCTCCCCAGTTACCTAGCCCCTCCCCAGTTACCTAGCCCCGCCCCAGTTACCCAGCTCCTCCCTAGTTACCCAGCCCCTCCCCTAGTTACCCAGCCCTGGTTACCCAGCCCCGCCCCAGTTACCCAGCCCATCCCTAGTTACTCAGCCCCTCCCCAGTTACCTAGCCCCGCCCCACGTTACCCAGCCCCTCCCCTAGTTACCCAGCCCCTCCCCTAGTTACCCAGCCCCTTCCCTAGTTACCCAGCCCCTCCCCAGTTACCCAGCCCCTCCCCTAGTTACCCAGCCCCTTCCCTAGTTACCCAGCCCCTCCCCTAGTTACCTAGCCCCTCCCCTAGTTACCTAGCCCCTCCCCAGTTACCTAGCCCCACCCCATGTTACCCAGCCCCTCCCCAGTTACCCAACCCCGCCCCAGTTACCCAGCCCCTTCCCTAGTTACCCAGCCTCTCCCCTAGTTACATAGCCCCTCCCCTAAATATCCAGACACTTCCCTGGTTGCCTAGACCACTCCCCTAGATACCCAGCCCATCCCCTAGTCACCCAATCCCCTCCCCAGCTACCCATCCCCTCCCATAGTTACATAGCCCCTCCCCTAAATATCCAGACTCTTCCCTGGTTGCCTAGACCACTCCCCTAGATAACCAGCCCCACCCCTGGTTACCTAGCCGCTCCCATAGTTCCTGAGTCTCCCGCTTAGGGAGGGCGGTCAGGCGCTGGTGTGCCCTCGTACCCAGGCTGCGACTTTCTGTCTTCAGACCCTGCAGAGATACCTGTACATCAAGGATCCTCCTCGATGGTGTGCGCTGGTGAAGTATTCCTTCCGCCAGCTGCATGGCCTCAATTACAACATGCAGCTTCTGTTTGTAAAACTGTGGGGGGGGGGGGCTTGGACGTCACCGTGCCTCCTTGCAGGAGCTGCCTGCCTTTTACCAGGAACTGATCAGGATCTGGGGCAAGGCCGCCTCCAGCCGGAACTCTTCCCCCGTCGGGAGCGGTGGCTCTCTGGGAGCTGCTGCTCAGGAATCCCCACCTCCACGAGCGCGGGTTCATGTGGCCGGCGCAGGGCAGGGCCCTGGCTGGCCAGGTGACCGCAGTCAGGGACATACTGGATGGTGTAACGTCCGTGTCTAATTGAGACACAGACTGCAGGAGTTGGTTATAACAGGTGTTTACTGAATGGAGACAAAACTGGAACTACTATACAAAGTTACTACACAGGCTTATATACAGGGGTGGTCACTACTGGTACTGCAGTATACAGGGGCTGCAGAATATAGTTCCTTCTTCAAAGTACATACACTAAAATTCCTCCCCTTTTAGCTAAAAAGTACATAACATTCGATTAATAATTAAATAACATATTTACAATTACAGTTGCTACATACATTAGCTGAAGTTAAGCAATTATAAATTCAGTCTTTGAGGAGGCTTCCTGATTCTGTCCGGATAACGCATCTTTGGGGTATCAGGTTCTTCTGGCAAAGTTGATTCGGGATCAACGTCGTTGTTTGGTTCGTCTGCTTCCAATATCACTGATTCTGAGGTAGATGCAATTGGTACTTCGGTTTCATCACCAGGTGTATCGGATCGTGGTGTGGATTTGACGTTTTCCAGTGACTCTAGAATCTGGTCAGCATGGCGTCTTACAATGCTCTCTCCAACATCCACGGTATACATTAGAGGTCCTTGCCGTGTGCAGATCGTTCCTGGCTGCCATTTCTCTGTGCGGTAGTCCCGGGCCAAAACTGGTTGACCTATCTTAAAACTCCTGGTTGGCCTTTCATTCATATTCTGAAACTGCCTGTTCTCCACATCTCTTCTGATGTTTGGCTTAACCAAATCCAAGCGGCATCTTAGTCTTCGATTGAAGAACATCATGGCTGGAGTTTGGTTGGTAACCACATGTGTCGCATTCCGGTAGGCAAACAAGAAGTTATCCACCTTGTGTTGTAGGGGTATGTCTTCATTACACATTGCCTTGATAGCCTTCTTGAATGTTTGAACGAATCTCTCAGCCAATCCATTGGTGGCTGAATGATATGGGGCGGATGTGTAATGCTTAACACCATTGTTCTTTAAGAACCTCCGGAACTCTTCAGACACAAACTGTGGTCCATTGTCGGAGCAAATCTGTTCAGGCAGCCCATTTCTGGCGAATATGGTTCGTAAGACTGTGATAGTTTTTTCTGTGGTGGTTGAGGACATTTTTATTACCTCTGGCCACTTTGAATGTGCATCCACCGCAATTAAAAACATCGAGTCCATAAATGGACCAGCAAAATCAATGTGCACCCTTTGCCATGGAGATGAGGGCCACTCCCATGGATGTAGAGGGGCTTGTGGTGGGGCGTTTTGGACCTTCTGGCATCCTGTACAGCTCTTGGTCATCTCTTCGATTTCTCTATCGATTCCCGGCCACCACACAAACGCTCTGGCTAAGTTCTTCATTTTTACCCCTCCCAGATGACCCTCATGAAGCTCATTGAGCACTCTATCCTTCAATTTGGGTGGTATTACTACTCTGGATCCACACATCAAGGTTCCTCGGCACACTGACAGCTGTTCTCTTCTTGGCGAGAATGCTGGCAACAGTGGTTCGCCATGTGCTGGCCATCCCTTCACTGTTAAATCATAGACCCTGGAGAGTGTCGGGTCATTTCGTGTTTCCTTTTCTATGTTTGCATTCGTCACAGGTAGACATTCGACTATGGTCGAGTGGAATATCTCCACAGGATCCACTGCAGGTGCTTCTTCCACCGTCGGCAACGGTAGGCGCGACAATCCATCAGCATTCCCATGCTGTTTAGTTCCTTTGTACTCGATGTCATATTGGTGTGCCCCTAGGAAAAGGGACCACCTCTGTAGCCGTTGTGCTGTCATTATCGGGACGCCCTTCTGAGGGTTGAAAATGGAGACAAGAGGTTGATGATCAGTTAGTAGAGTAAATTTCTGTCCGTGCAGGTAGTGATTGAACTTCTTCACCACCCACACCAGGCTGAGGGCCTCTCTGTCAATCTGGGTGTAGTTACGCTCGGCTGAAGTTAACGAGCGTGACGCAAAAGCTATCGGCCTCTCTGAACCATCAAGGAATTTATGTGACAGTACCGCTCCAATGCCTTAGGGAGACGCATCACACGCCAGTCTTATCGGTAGTGATGGGTTGTAGTGAGCCAATACTTCTCTTGAAGTGATCAGGTCTTTACACTTCTGAAAGGCCCGCTTACATTCATCGCTCCATTTCCATGCTACTCCAATTTGTAGTAGGGCATTCAGTGGGTGCAGAATTGTGGACAAATTCGGCAAAAACTTATGGTCGTAATTCACCAATCCGAGGAATGACCTCAGTTGCGACACATTTTCAGGCGCTGGAGCCTTAACTACCGCTTCAATTTTGTCAGGGGACTTATGTAACCCCTCTTCATCAATCACGTGGCCACAATACGATATCTGTTTCTTAAAAAACTCGCACTTGGGGCGATTGGCTCGTAGCCCATGTTCTCTTAGTCTAGTGAGCACCTGCTCTAGGTTGGCAAGGTGTTCACTGTCATTTTCACCTGTCACTAGGATGTCGTTCAAGTAACACTGAGTCCCCGGAATCCCTTGCAGGACTTGTTCCATCGCTCTTTGCCATATCGCCGGAGCTGATGTTACTCCGAATACCAGTCGATTATACTGGTAAAGACCTTTGTGAGTGTTTATCATGAGATATTTCCTAGAGGATTCTTCAACCTCCATCTGCAAATATGCTTGTGCTAGGTCAATTTTTGTAAAACGCTTCCCTCCAGATAGTGAGGCGAAAATATCTTCTATCCTCGGGAGAGGATACTGTACTGTGTGAAGGACTGGGTTCACAGTCACCTTGAAGTCCCCACAGATGCGAACCTTCCTTGGCTCCTCAGACTTATTGTTTAACGTTTTCTTCATGACAGGAACGATGGGTGTCGCCCACTCGCTCCAGTCTACCTTAGATAACACGCCTGCATTCTCCAGATTCTCCAGCTCTGCCTCGACGGCTGGGCGAATTGCATACGGTACCGGTCTTGCTTTGAAAAACTTGGGAATTGCATTCTCTTCTATTTTTATCAAGGCGGTTACGCCTTTAAGAGTTCCCAGTCCTTGTTGAAATACCTCTTTAGCGTTAGCTAAGATTTTTGACAATCGTCCAGGTGTGACGTCGTCATCCTTTTTACCAGCCACAGTCAGTGCCTGAATGGAGTGCCAGTCTAAACTTATCTTACTGATCCATTCACGTCCCAATAACGGTGGTCCACCATCTTGCAGTATGTACAGATACAATTTTACAATTTCTGTATTTCCTTGCCGTTGTATTCGACAGGCACCCTTATTTTCCCTCTGGGGTATACTTTCTGCCCCGAATACGTCTTCAAGACAATGGATGTGTCTTTCAAGGGTATGTGTGAGAATAGCCGCTCGTAGTCTCGTCGATTCATGATGGTCAGGGCTGATCCTGTATCCAATTCCATTTTGACTTGGGACCCTGCTATCGTGAGGGTGACCCAAATGGTTCGGTGATCCTCTTTTGCGATTACCTTGTGTAGTTTGAGACAGCTTAGTCTCTTGTTCCCGGATTCACTATCGCTCTTCTGGTCTTCGGAACTACTGTCCGTCATCTTTTGTACTTTCCTGTACTGTTCCTTAGTAGCCTTTTTGTTGTCGTTAGTCTTCTTCCCGGACCTGCAAACTCGTGCAATATGTCCCATCTTTCCACATTGCCTGCATGTTTTGTCCTTGGACCAGCAGTCCTTCTGGTCATGGGTTGTTCTGCCGCAGCGATAACATTTTTCAAATCCCCGTGTCATTTCATGGGAGCCGTATTCCTGTGGCTTTTGCTGTATTTCCGCAGCTCCCCTTGCTGCTGCTTCGTACGATACTGCCACGCTGAAAGCCTTATCTAGCGTCAGCTCTTTCTCTGAGAGTAACCTCTTCTAGGTTCCTTCACTCAGGAGTCCACAGACAAATTTGTCTCATAGGGTATCTGCCAGTCCTGCTCCAAACTGGCAGTGCTTTGATAGCTTGCGTAGTTCCATAAGGTAATCAGCATTGCTCTCATCTTTATGCTGATTTCTCTTGTGGAATTTAAATCTTTCTGCTATCAGCAGCGGTGTAGGATTTAGGTGTTCCTGTAGAATATCAACAATTTCGTTAAAACTCTTCCCCATCGGTTTGACTGGAGTGATCAGGTTCCGCAATAGGCCGTATGTTCTTGTGCCCATTAAGTTTAGTAGTACCGATGCCTTTTTCTCATCGGCTACTTCATTTGCCTTGCAATATACTTCGACTCTTTCCACATACGTGGTCCAGTCTTCTATTGCATTATCGAAGGCAGTGATATTGCCAGTCTTCGGCATCTTGGAGATCTAAGATGGCGCCTCCCGCGCTTTGCCTTCTTCCCCAATTGAACAAAATGGCGCCTCCCGCACTTTGCCTTCTTCCCCGCTGGATTAAGATGGCGTCTCCCACGCTTTCTGTCTTTTCCGCTGCTGCCAGTGCTGTTGCTGGCATTTTTATGCCTTGATGGCGACGCCCTATGGGCTTCACGCACTTCCCCCCCCGCGCTGCTGCCAACGCCGCTCTCCGTGGCCCCCGTGGCAAACTGCAGCTCCTCGCGGCTTTCTGCGCTTCTAATTTCTTTTATTTTAATTACTGTTCCCGTCATCAGAGCAGACCCTATGGGACACTTTCCTCCCTCTTCTCGGGTCTGTACGCTGCCCGGCTTCGTAGCACTGGCCGCGCCCTGTGTGCTCCACCCTCTCTCTCTCTCTCCTCTTCCCGACAATGCTGCTCGGCCCCGTTGAAAAGCCACCTGATCGAGCTCTAGCCCGCCGCAGCCCAGGAAGGATCAGTGTACTACCTGCCACCAGCCCGATTAGCTGGAACACCATAGACTGGATAACCAAGCCCAGCTCTCGACAGCCTCTCCTGCAAATCTTCGAATTCGATGAATCAGAGGGCAGTTGCCCACGGTTGACGCCCGTTTCTTCTGTTTGTTTTTTTTTTCTTTTTGGATTTCTTCCTTCTGGCCTCGACCTCTAACAACTTCGCTTCAGGGATGGATCCCCGTGAGGTGGTGCAGAACTGTAGGTAAGTTCAGATCTGTTCGTCGCCAGTGTAACGTCCGTGTGTAATTGAGACACGGACTGCAGGAGTTGGTTATAACAGGTGTTTACTGAATGGAGACAAAACTGGAACTACTATACAAAGTTACTACACAGGCTTATATACAGGGGTGGTCACTACTGGTACTGCAGTATACAGGGGCTGCAGAATATAGTTCCTTCTTCAAAGTACATACACTACAGATGGCGAAGGAGCGGGCTGGATGTAGCCGGAGGAGCTGGCACAGCGTATGTCCTGGGCCGACGTCCGATTGCGGCTGAAGCCATCGAGATGCTAAAAGTAGCACTCGGCCCTGACTCCACTAGGTGTGGCGAGGAGGCTCAGGCCTGTCCGAGCTGACCCCCATTCAGACGGACTTTCTCATTGGTGCCAGGCCCTCCATGCCATTCCATTCTGCACGGAATGGGGTTTCCTCTACGGGCTGCTCCTGCACACTCTCCACTTCCTCACCCTCATCCACTGTCCAGACACTGCCTTGGAGTACCATCTTGCCATCCAGATGTGGAGGGGGCTCCAGTGGAGGGCTTTCTAAGTGGGAATCCTCCCCTTTTCCATTGGGGACTTGGTGTGGAGGGTATTGGCCAGAGCAGTCCCGCGCAAGAAATATTTAAGCAGGTTCAGGGACTCCCAGGCTGCCTGCAAGTTCTGCGGCCTGGAGGAGTCCGTGTTTCGTGTATGCTTGGAGTGTGAGAGGTTGCAGCCCCCACTTCCACTATTTGAAGGGGGCTGCTCCTCCAACTTTGGCGGCACTTCAGTCTCACGCTCCTGATCTTTGGCCGCCCGGTGTGGAGGGGGCAGGTAAGTCAGAGGACCTCCTCGTAGGACTGCTGCTGGGCCTGGCCAAGGTGGCCATTAAGAGGCCCAGGCAGCGGCCGGTCGAGGGGGTCGTTAGGCCCGACTGCCTGTCTCTCTTCCGCAGCTATGTTCATGCCCGGGTGTCCCTGGAGATGGAGCACGCGGTGTCCGCCGGCACGCTCGAGGCCTCCCGCGACCAGTGGGCACCGGAGGGACTGGAGTGCTTCATCGCTTCCGGCAACCAAATTTTGATTTAATTGGTTTGATTTTTGTTTAAGTTACAGTTTTATTGGTTGTGCCCCTTTCAGAAGGGGCATATGCTACCTCTTAATTGGTGATGGCATCATTAAGTTTTAACCAAAAAGAGATTTCCCAGCCCCTGACCTGGTTACCTATCCCCTCCCCTGGTTACCCAGCCCCGCCCATAGTTACCCAGCCCCTCCCCTGTGTTAGAAACTAGGGGTGCCTAAAAATGTATATGGTTAGGTAAATGAAACTGTAAACATGAATAATACCGTATTCAAATGATTCAACGTTTCTGCTCGAGACAAGTAAGGGGTTATTGTATAAGTTATGTTTTACTGGGACTGTTTAAGTTTCGTTTTTGCTTTACAACCTGATTACAATGCCTAGTGCCTTTATAGATCGAATCCATCCTTAACTTGTCTTGACCGCAACAACCCTTTTGCACTCCTGGCTCAGCTCACCACTTTGTAGAGAATTTGCGTATCTCTGTTAAACAGGATCGAGTGCAAACCAATATGGTTTAGGACGGAATATAGTACAGCAAAAACATACGACTGTGACAAGCAGCTGGTACCGGACCCGATCAGACGGACAGCTGGCATGTGTGAACAGTAGTGTAGTGGTAATGTCACTGGGCTAGTAATCCAGAGGCCTTGGACTAATGATCCAGAGAAGTGAGTTCAAATCCCACCTGGGGAACTTAAAATTCAGTTGATTAAATAAACTTGGAATAAAAAGCTAGTATCAGTAATGGTAACCATGAAACTAATGGATTGTCGTAAAAACCCATCTGGTTCACTAATGTCCTTTCGGGAAGGAAATCTGGCCTATATGTGACTCCAGACCCACAGCAATGTGGTTGACTCTTAACTGCTCTCTGAAATGGCCTAGCAAGCCGCTCAGTTGTAACAAACCGCTACGAAACAGAATGAAACCGGACGGACCACCCGGCTGCGCCCTCAGCATCGACACGGCAACGGCACACCCAGCCCAGTCGACCCTGCAAAGTTCTCCTCACCAACATCTGGGGACTTGTTTGGTGCCAAAATTGGAAGAGCTGTCCCACAGACTAGTCAAGGAACAGCCTGACACAGTCATACTCACAGAATCATACCTTTCAGCCAATGTTCCGAACTCCTCCATCACCATTCCTGGGTATGTCCTGTCCCACCGGCAGGACAGACCCACCAGGGGTGGTGGCACAGTGGTATACAGTCAGGAAGGAGTGGCCCTGGGAGTCCTCAACATTGATTCCGGACCCCATGAAGTCTCATGGCTTCAGGTCACGCACAGGCAAGGAAACCTCCTGCTGATTGCCACCTACCGCCCTCCCTCAGCTGATGAATCAGTACTCCTCCATGTTGAACACCACTTGGAAGAAGCACTGAGAGTAGCAAGGGCACAGAATGTACTCTGGGTGGGGGACTTCAATGTCCATCACCAGGAGTGGCTCGGTATCACCACAGCTGACCGAGCTGGCCGAGTCCTGAAGGACAGAACTGCCAGTCTGGGCCTGCGACAGGTGGTGAGAGAACCAGCACGAGGGAAAAACCTACTTGACCTCGTCCTCACCAATCTACCTGTCGCAGATGCATCTGTCCATGACAGTATTGGTAACAGTGACCACCGCACAGTCATTGTGGAGACGAAGTCCCGTCTTCGCACTGAGGACACCCTCCATCGTGTTGTGTGCCATGTTTTTCAAACTCCTATAATCATCATTAACAAAGAATTCCCTGTCCAAGTCACCCCTCTCGGGCATCCACTCCCGGGGCGAGATACCTCCGTTGACTTATGGGGTTCATTGGGGAAGGTGCAGTCGGAGGTGGTTTAATCTTTTTCCCAGGTATAGGTCCTAACTCCCCTTCTTCTTCAACCTCCTCCCACTCACTGCCTGATGATGACCACCTAAATACAGGCTGTTCCCCTGGGGTTATAGCACACACCATTCCCCTTTGCACTGATAGCTTTTCTTCTAACACTTTGACCTTCCTTTTGCATTCCGCATGGTCCTGCTGCCCACTCTGTTTCACAACTTGTTTCTGCACCACCCGAATGGCAGCTTTCAAATCCTCATTATCCTTCTCTGCTTTTTCTGCCCGTTGTTGTTGGCTACTAGCTTCCTCTTTCCAAGCTTTACTCTCGTTCCCTTGATTCACACACTGACTTTCCAAATATTGCTCTTTATTACACCGTCTCGCTTTCTCCTTCTCAAACGCCTCTTTATCTTTCTTACGATCTTCTTGTTGTTCCTCTAATTCCTTAAGAAGCCGGTTTACCACTGCATCTCTATCACTGGCTTTTTCTGCCATATCCTCTATTTCCCTTCGTGACTTAATCTTTTCACGCTCATCGTTTTCAACCTTCCTTCGATAGGCTAACAACCAGACGGTTTTCATTATCCGTTGCTGACGTGTGGACCCTTGTGTCCATTGTTCAGCCTCAGAAACCGGATCATCACTGTCAATAATAACCTGTACACACCTCTCCTGGAGAGGTAACTTCCCCGCAACATACATTGTAACTAACTCATCCATTGCCTTGGTGGTTTTTCCACCCATATTAAATGGTCTGTAAATTTCTCACTCAATGTCCCTCTGGTTGCCAAAATGTGTAAGACGTGTGGAATTACCCATCGCCCCGTCCAACAGGTTATAGAGTTCGGACTTGAGACTTATGAGAAATTACACCAGACACACGGGTTCTGTCTTTAACCTTTTATTGTTCCTAAGACAAATTCATAACCCCAACCTCTATTCGAGCAGTTCACCAATAATATTACAGGAAATCAGACATACAGCCACCCGCCGATGATCGGTCCAGTGATGATTGTAGGTCCTCGTAAGCGAAAAGACTGGCCAGGCCCCTCCTTCCTCTGACTGCAGCCTGATCCTCGTGGGCGAGATGACCGGCCAAGGCCACCTTCTTCTGACTGCAGTGCTGATATTCTTTAGCCATTGTGTTTTATACAGCTTCCCTTGCGTTTTGCAGTAAATCAATCATTCAGAGATAGTGAGATATTCCTTTAATGTTGGTCTGAGCTGTTTGAGCTGTCAAACGTTTACATTAACCCATCCTGTCTGGTTTACCCTTATCACAGCCCAAAATTGTTCATTCACTCCTAAAGTTTACAAAGGTGGCAGAAAAACCACTTGGTTCGATTCATGAGTTATGTCGTATTCTGCATTTCAAAACTTCAAAGGTTTGACTTCTCACCTCAGAAAAGTCACCAGGGACACCATGGGGGAAAAGTTTGGTTAATTAGCACCTCCTGTTAGCGCCCTAAGAGGATGCTAATGGGGCGCAAAGCAAATTGACCAAACATTTTGCAGCGGCGCTAAACACTACCACCACAATCTCCTTCGTCCACAGATGGTGACGTCAGTCAAACGTGCAACGACCCGGACCGGATATTGAGTGGCGCCCGCCTGCCTTACCGCCTGCCGCTAGCAATGACAGGTTGAGGGGAGTGTTTTGCAGTCGGGAAGGGACTGGTGTAGCGCTATTTAAAGGCGACTGCCTCCTGCCTTTTTTTGTCGGCGACATTTTTGCACCACGCATTCTGAGAGGGAGAGAGAGACTTCTGGAGAGATTCAATGCTGTGTGAAGGAGTTTTGGCTACTGAGCAGCACTTTGCAGGTTCATTTTGATTTGATCTTCCTTGCATCGATTTAGAAGACTATGGGGGCTGCACTCTGAGCTCTTTCCCTGGGC
>NW_028225179.1:130994716-131082216 GCF_052327205.1 Somniosus microcephalus
CCTTCTCCATCACACACACACACCTTCTCCATCACACACACACACACACACACACACACACACACACACACACACACACACACACACACACACCTTCTCCATCACACACACACACACACACCTTCTCCATCACACACACACACACACACACCTTCTCCATCACACACACACACACACACACACACCTTCTCCATCACACACACACACACACACACACACACACCTTCTCCATCACACACACACACACACACACCTTCTCCATCACACACACACACACACACACACACCTTCTCCATCACACACACACACACACCTTCTCCATCACACACACACACACACACACACCTTCTCCATCACACACACACACACACACACACCTTCTCCAACACACACACACACACACACACACACACACACACACACACACACACACACACACCCATCAAGAATTTAGGGAGCTAGGTAACAGATTAAAGAGCAGGACCTCGAAGGTTGTAATCTCTGGATTACTCCCAGTGCCACGTGCTAGTAAGTATAGGAATGGGAGGATAGAGCAGATGAATGCGTGGCTAAAGAGTTGGTGCAGGGGGGAGGGTTTTACTTTCCTGGATCACTGGGCCTGCTTCTGGGAAAGGTGGGACTTGTACAAGTCGGACGGGTTGCACCTGAACCAGAGCGGGACAAATATCCTTGCGGGGAGGTTTGCTAGCACTGTTGGGGGGGGTTTAAACTAACTTGGCAGAGGGATGGGATACAGAGGGGAGCTGAAATAGGGGGGGATGTGCTGCCAATTATAGAGAAAAAAACAAGTCAGCTTGGTAGACAGGGCAAATATACAAGGGCAAGGCTGGATGGCATCTATTTTAATGCAAGGAGTCTTGCAAATAAGGTGGATGAACTGAAGGTGTTGATAAACACATGGGAGTACGATATTGTTGCTATCTCGGAGACATGGTTGAGGGAAGGGCAAGACTGGCAGCTCAATATTCCGGGGTACAGAATCTTCAGGCGAGACAGAGGGGGGGGGCGGGGTATAAGAGGAGGGGGTGTAGCAATATTAATGAAGGAGTCAATTACTGCAGTAAGGAGGGATGATATATTAGCAGGTTCCTCTAATGAGGCCATATGGGTGGAGCTTAAAAACAAAAAGGGGGCAAGCACTTTGCTGGGAGTGTACTATAGGCCTCCAAACAGTCAGGGGAAGATAGAGGAACAGATATGTAGGCAAATCTCAGAGAAATGTGCAAATAATAGGGTAATAATAATGGGGGATTTCAACTTCCCCAATATTAACTGGGACAGTCAGAGTGTGAAAGGCACAGAGGGTGTAGAATTCTTAAAGTGCATCCAGGAGAGCTTTTTGAGCCAGCATGTAGAAAGTCCTACAAGAGAGGGGGCGGTACTGGACCTAATTCTAGGGAATGTGGCCGGCCAAGTGGAAAAAGTGCTAGTAGGTGAGCACTTTGGTGATAGTGACCATAATATGGTAAGATTTAAGGTGGTCATGGAAAAGGACAGGGATGGGCCGGAAATAAAGGTTCTAAATTGGGGGAAGGCTGATTTTAATAGGATAAGGCAGGATCTGGCCAAAATGGACTGGGATCAGCTACTTGTAGGAAAATCCGCATCGGAGCAATGGGAGGCTTTCAGAAGGGAGATTGAGATCATACAATGGCAACATGTTCCCGTAAAGGTCAAGGGTGGTTCCAAAAACCACAGGGAACCGTGGATGTCAGGGGATATACGAGAATGGATTAGAAAAAAAAGGAGGGCTTTTGGTAGATACAAAAGGCTAAAGACGGAGGAAGCCCTAGAGGAGTACAAAAAGTGCAGGGGGATACTTAAAAAAGAAATTAGGAGATCAAGGAGGGGCCATGAAATAACACTGGCGAGCAAAATAAAGGAAAATCCTAAGATGTTTTATAAGTATATTAAGGGTAAGAGGATAACTAGGGAAAAAATAGGGCCCATTAGGGACAAAAGTGGCAATCTGTGTGTGGAGCCGGAAGATGTAGGAGGGGATCTAAATGAATTTTTTGCATCTGTTTTCACTATGGAGAAGGACGATGTAGACATAGAAATAGGGTGGGGGGACTGTGATATGCTCGAACATATTAACATCGAGAGGGAGGAGGTATTGGCGGTTTTAGCAGGCCTAAAAATGGATAAATCCCCAGGCCCGGATGAAATGTATCCCAGGCTGCTGTGTGAGGCAAAGGAGGAGATTGCGGGGGCTCTAACACATATATTCAGGACCTCTCTGGCCACAGGGGATGTGCCAGAGGACTGGAGAACCGCTAATGTAGTACCATTATTCAAGAAGGGGAGTAGGGAAAAACCGGGGAACTACAGGCCAGTGAGCCTAACATCAGTGGTGGGGAAATTATTGGAAAAAATCCTGAGGGACAAAATTTGTCTCCACTTGGAGAGGCAAGGATTAATCAGGGATAGTCAACATGGCTTTGTCAAGGGAAGATCATGTCTGACTAATTTGATTGAATTTTTTGAGGGGGTGACTAGTTGTGTGGATGAGGGTAACGCAGTGGATGTGGTATACATGGATTTCAGTAAGGCCTTCGATAAAGTCCCGCACAGGAGACTGGGCAAGAAGGTAAGAGCCCATGGAATCCAGGGTGCCTTGGCACATTGGATACAAAACTGGCTGAGTGGCAGAAGGCAGAGGGTGATGGTCGAAGGTTGTTTTTGTGACTGGAAGCCTGTGGCCAGTAGGGTACCACAGGGATCGGTGCTGGGTCCCTTGCTGTTTGTGGTCTACATTAATGACCTGGATATGAATGTAAAGGGTATGATCAGTAAGTTCGCGGATGATACAAAAATTGGTAGGGTGGTAAATAGCGAGGAGGGTATCCTCAGTCTGCAGGACGATATAGATGGGTTGGTCAGATGGGCGGAACAGTGGCAAATGGAATTTAACCCGGAAAAGTGCGAGGTGATGCACTTTGGGGGGACTAACAAGGCAAAGGAATACACAATGAATGGAAAGACCCTAGGCAAGACGGAGGGTCAGAGGGATCTGGGCGTGCAAGTACACAGATCCCTGAAGGCGGCGGAACAGGTGGATAAGGTGGTAAAAAAGGCATATGGGATACTTGCCTTCATCAGCCGAGGCATTGAATATAAGAGCAAGGAGGTTATGATGGAGCTGTATAAAACACTGGTTAGGCCACAGCTGGAATACTGTGTGCAGTTCTGGTCGCCACACTACAGGAAGGATGTGATTGCGTTGGAGAGGGTGCAGAGGAGATTCACCAGAATGTTACCAGGGCTGGAACGCTTCAGCTATGAAGAGAGACTGGGCAGATTGGGTTTGTTTTCCTTGGAGCAGAGGAGGCTGAGGGGGGACATGATTGAGGTGTACAAAATTATGAGGGGCATAGATAGGATGGATGCTGAGGAGCTTTTTCCCTTAGTAGAGGGGTCAATAACTAGGGGGCATAGATTCAAGGTAAAGGGCGGGAGGTTTAGGGGGGATTTGAGAAAGAACTTTTTCACCCAGAGGGTGGTTGGAGTCTGGAACTCACTGCCTGAAAGGGTTGTGGAGGCAGAAACCCTCACAACATTTAAGAAGCATTTGGATGAGCACTTGAAATGCCATAACATACAAGGCTACGGACCAAATGCTGGAATATGGGATTAGATTCGACAGGGCTTGATGGCCGGCGCGGACATGATGGGCCGAAGGGCCTCTATCCGTGCTGTATTACTCTATGACTCTATGAAACCCCTTCTCCATCTCACACACACACACACACACCCCTTCTCCATCTCTCACACACACACCCCTTCTCCATCTCACACACACACACACACACACACACACACACACTCACACACCTTCTCCATCACACACACACACACACACCCCTTCTCCATCTCTCACACACACACACACTCACACACCTTCTCCATCACACACACACACAAACACACCCCTTCTCCATCTCTCACACACACACACTCACACCCCTTCTCCATCTCTCACACACACACACACTCACACACCTTCTCCATCACACACACACACAAACACACCCCTTCTCCATCTCTCACACACACACACACACTCACACACCTTCTCCATCACACACACACACACACACACACACCTTCTCCATCACACACACACACACACACACTCACACACCTTCTCCATCACACACACACACACACACACACACACACACCTTCTCCATCACACACACACACACACACACACTCACACACCTTCTCCATCTCACACACACACACACACCCCTTCTCCATCTCTCACACACACACACACACACCCCTTCTCCATCTCTCACACACACACACTCACACACCTTCTCCATCACACACACACACACACACACACACACACCTTCTCCATCTCTCACACACACACACACACACACACACACACACCTTCTCCATCTCTCACACACACACACACACACACACACACACACGCACACCTTCTCCATCACACACACACACACACACCTTCTCCATCTCTCACACACACACACACACACACACACACACGCACCCCTTCTCCATCACACACACACACACACCTTCTCCATCTCTCACACACACACACACACACACGCACACCTTCTCCATCACACACACACACACACACCTTCTCCATCTCACACACACACACACACACACACACACCCCTTCTCCATCTCTCTCACACACACACACACACACACACACACACACACACACACACACACACACCTTCTCCATCACACACACACACATGCACACCTTCTCCATCTCACACACACACACACACACCTTCTCCATCTCACACACACACACACACACCCCTTCTCCATCTCTCACACACACACACACTCACACACCTTCTCCATCACACACACACACACACACACACACCTTCTCCATCTCTCACACACACACACACACACACGCACACCTTCTCCATCTCTCACACACACACACACACACACACACACACACACACGCACACCTTCTCCATCACACACACACACACACACCTTCTCCATCTCTCACACACACACACACACACACACACACACACACACACACACACGCACCCCTTCTCCATCACACACACACACACACCTTCTCCATCTCTCACACACACACACACCTTCTCCATCACACACACACACCTTCTCCATCTCACACACACACCTTCTCCATCTCACACACACACACACACACACACACACACACACACACACACACACACCTTCTCCATCACACACACACACATGCACACCTTCTCCATCTCACACACACACACACACACACACACACACCCCTTCTCCATCTCACACACACACACACACACACACACACCTTCGCCATCTCTCACACACACACACACTCACACGCCTTCTCCATCACACACACACACCTTCTCCATCTCTCACACACACACACGCACACCTTCTCCATCACACACACACGCACACCTTCTCCATCACACACACACACACACACACACACACCTTCTCCACCTCTCACACACACACACACACTCACACACCCACACACCTTCTCCATCACACACACACACACACACACACACCTTCTCCATCTCACACACACACACACACACACACACCTTCTCCATCTCACACACACACACACCTTCTCCATCTCTCACACACACACACACTCACACACCTTCTCCATCTCTCACACACACACACACACACACCTTCTCCATCTCACACACTCCCTGCTCTCTCTCGCTTCATCTCTTTTACTCCTTCCTAGTTCCGTGTGTGTATCTATGTTTGTTTTTGTCTCACTTTCCTGCCTCTCTCCTGGGTATCCATTATTCCATATATAAACCATCTGAGCCCCTCGATAAGATTCCACGCTGCAACTCACTCCCGGGTATACATTATTCTATATATACACCATCTGAACCTTGATTAGATTCCAGCCTGTAACTCACTCCCAGGTATCCATTATTCTATATATAAACCATCTGAACCCCTCGATTAGATTCCAACCTGTTACTCACTCCCAGGTATTCATTATGCTTGTCTTTCTCTCCCCTTCCCTTTCCCCGTCTCTCTTTTCCCTGTGTCTGTGTGCCCCTCTCCCCCTCACTTTCTTCCCCTTCTTCCGTGTGTGCCCATCTCCCCTCTCTTTCTGTCGGTCTTTCTGTTCACTTCCTGCTCTGTCTTTGTGGAGCGTATCTTTATGCAAATTGACTCCTGTGTTTGGATACAGTAACTGCCTGTGGTAAACCACTGTCATACCTGTCTGTGTCTGTATGTGTATTCCACTAGGTACAGGTCTGGACATGCCTCGGCTGACTCCTCCCACTATTCCAGGTATATAAGTGACTACCTCCCAGTCCCTTAGTATTCTGGACGGGTCGACCACTCGAGACAAGACCTTCATTCTTTAGTTAATAAAAGCCTGATTGTTACTCGCTCAACTTCAGTCTTTTGAGTAATTGATGGCGCATCACTGCCCTTCAAAAGGAATTACACTAATTGGTTATGAATTGCTTTGGGATGCCCTAAGGACATGCCAGATGCTAGGTCAATGGAAGTTTATTCTCTTTTCCCTTATCTCCCTCTCACTCCTTCCAGTATCTTTCACTCTGCCCACTTTTCTCCTCCTTTCCGTCTCTCTCGCTTGCTCTCTCTGAATGAATGTGGCTTGATCACACTCAACAATCACTTTCCTGCTAACAGCTGGCAATTCTCTGCCGCTGGGGTTGTTAATGTGTCTGTTGTAATCGGATAGTTATGCGCTACAGCATTCCTCGGCACAGCTCCACATGTTAGACCCGTCCACTTCATTTAAAGACACGTGCTAGGACACTGCCTCTTTGTGTCTCTATAACTCAGCTGTGCATTAGACCCAATTTAGATCCAGCAGGAAGGATGGAGAGAACCCTCTACTTTTCTGCTACATTTACGCAAATCACAACACGGTTCCCAAAATCTTGTGTGTGCAGCTTATTTTTTACACATAGACCTGATTGGAGAGTGTGGTGATAGATGTTTACTCTGCAATCTATAGATACTATTGGAGAGTATGGTGATAGGGGTTTACACTGAAATCTATAGACCCTATTTTGGAGTGTGCTGATAGCTGTTTACACTGTAGCCTATAGACCCTATTGGAGAGTGTGGTGATAGGTGTTTACACAGCAATCTATAGACCCTATTGGAGAGCGTGGTGATAGGTGTTTACACTGAAATCTATAGATCCTATTGGAGAGTCCGCTGATAGCTGTTTACACTGCAATCTATAGACCCTATTGGAGAGTGTGGTGATAGGGGTTTACACTGCAATCTATAGACCCTATATTGGGGAGAGCGGTGATAGGGCTTTACACAGCAATCTATAGACCCTATTGGAGAGTGTGTTGATAGGTGTTTACACTGAAATCTATAGATCCTATTGGAGAGTCCGCTGATAGCTGTTTACACTGCAATCTATAGACCCTATTGGAGAGTGCGGTGATAGGTGTTTACACAGCAATCTATAGACCCTATTGGAGAGTGCGGTGATAGGTGTTTACACAGCAATCTATAGACCCTATTGGAGAGTGTGGTGATAGGGGTTTACACTGCAATCGATAGACCCTATTGGAGAGTGTGGTGATAGGTGTTTACACTGCAATCTATAGACCCTATTGGAGAGTGTGGTGATGGGTGTTTACACTGCAGTCTGTAGACCCTATTGGAGAGTGTGGTGATAGGGGTTTACACAGCAATCTATAGACCCTATTGGAGAGTGCAGTGATAGGTGTTTACACTGCAATCTATAGACCCTATTGGAGAGTGCAGTGATAGGTGTTTACACTGCAATGTATAGACCCTAATGGAGAGTGTGGTGATAGCTGTTTACACTGTAATCTATAGACCCTATTGGAGAGTGTGGTGATAGGTGTTTACACAGCAATCTATAGACCCTATTGGAGAGTGCAGTGATAGGTGTTTACACTGCAATCTATAGACCCTATTGGAGAGTGCGGTGATAGGTGTTTACACTGCAATCTATAGACCCTATTGGAGAGTGTGGTGATAGGTGTTTACACAGCAATGTATAGACCCTCATGGAGAGTGCGGTGATAGGGGTTTACACTGCAATCTATAGACCCTATTGGAGAGTGCAGTGATAGGGGTTTACACTGCAATCTATAGACCCTATTGGAGAGTGCAGTGATAGGGGTTTACACTGCAATCTTTATGCCCTAATGGAGAGTGCGGTGATAGGGGCTTACACTGTAGACTATAGACCCTAATAGAGACTGTGGTCATAGGTGTCTACACAGCAATGGGTAGACCCTGTTGGAGAGTGCAGTGATCGGTGTTTACACTGCAATCTATAGACCCTATTGGAGAGTGCGGTGATAGGGGTTTACACTGCAATCTATAGACCCTATTGGAGAGTGTGGTGATAGTTGTTTACACAGCAATCAATAGACCCTATTGGAGAGTGCGGTGACAGGGGTTTACACTGTGGACTATAGACCCTATTGGAGAGTGTGGTGATCGGTGTTTACACTGCAATCTATAGACCCTATTGGAGAGTGTGGTGATAGGGGTTTACACTGTGGACTATAGACCCTATTGGAGAGTGCAGTGATCGGTGTTTACACTGCAATCTATAGACCCTATTGGAGAGTGTGGTGATAGGGGTTTACACAGCAATCTATAGACCCTATTGGAGAGTGCAGTGATAGGGGTTTACACTGTGGACTATAGACCCTATTGGGGAGTGCGGTGATAGGTGTTTACACTGCATTCTATAAGCCCTGATGGACAGTGCGGTGATAGGTGTTTACATTGTAAACAATAGACCCTAATAATGGAGAGTGTGGTGATAGCTGTTTACACTGCAATCTATGGACCCTATTGGAGAGTGTGGTGATAGATGTTTACACAGCAATCTATAGACCCTATTGGAGAGTGCAGTGATAGGGCTTTACACAGCAATCTATAGACCATATTGGAGAGTGCGGTGATGGGGGTTTACACAGCAATCTATAGACCATATTGGAGAGTGTGGTGATGGGGGTTTACACAGCAATCTATAGACCATATTGGAGAGTGCGGTGATGGGGGTTTACACAGCAATCTATAGACCATATTGGAGAGTGTGGTGATGGGGGTTTACAGTGCAATCTGTAGACCCTATTGGAGAGTGCGGTGATATTTGTTTACACTGCAATCTATAGACCCTATTGGAGAGTGCGGTGATAGGGCTTTACACAGCAATCTATAGACCATATTGGAGAGTGCGGTGATGGGGGTTTACACAGCAATCTATAGACCATATTGGAGAGTGTGGTGATGGGGGTTTACAGTGCAATCTGTAGACCCTATTGGAGAGTGCAGTGATAAGTGTTTACACTGCAATTTATAGATCCTATTGTGGAGTACGGTGATAGGTGTTTACACTGCAATCTATGGACCCTATTGGAGAGTGTGGTGACAGATGTTTACACAGCAATCTATAGACCCTATTGGAGAGTGCGGTGATAGGGCTTTGCACAGCAATCTATAGACCATATTGGAGAGTGCGGTGATGGGGGTTTACACAGCAATCTATAGACCATATTGGAGAGTGCGGTGATGGGGGTTTACACAGCAATCTATAGACCATATTGGAGAGTGTGGTGATGGGGGTTTACAGTGCAATCTGTAGACCCTATTGGAGAGTGCAGTGATAAGTGTTTACACTGCAATTTATAGATCCTATTGTGGAGTACGGTGATAGGTGTTTACACTGCAATCTATAGACCCTATTGGACAGTGTGGTGATAGGGGTTTACACAGCAATCTATAGACCCTATTGGAGAGTGCGGTGATGGGGGTTTACACTGCAATCTATAGACCCTATTGGAGAGTGCGGTGATAGGTGTTTACACTGCAATCTATAGACCCTATTGGAGAGTGCGGTGATAGGTGTTTTCACAGCAATCTATAGACCCTATTGGAGAGTGCGGTGATAGGGGTTTACACTGCATTCTATAAGCCCTGATGGACAGTGCGGTGATAGGTGTTTACATTGTAAACAATAGACCCTAATAATGGAGAGTGTGGTGATAGCTGTTTACACTGCAATCTATGAACCCTATTGGAGAGTGTGGTGATAGATGTTTACACAGAAATCTATAGACCCTATTGGAGATTGCGGTGATAGGGCTTTACACAGCAATCTATAGACCATATTGGAGAGTGCGGTGATGGGGGTTTACACAGCAATCTATAGACCATATCGGAGAGTGTGGTGATGGGGGTTTACAGTGCAATCTGTAGACCCTATTGGAGAGTGTGGTGATAGGTGTTTACACTGCAATCTATAGCCCCTATTGGAGAGTGCAGTGATAGGGCTTTACACAGCAATCTATAGACCATATATTGGAGAGTGTGGTGATAATTATTTACACTGCAGTCTGTAGACCCTACTGGAGAGTGTGGTGATAGGGGTTTAAACAGCAATCTATAGATCCTATTGGGGAGTGCGGTGATAGGGGTTTACACTGCAATCTATAGACCCTATTGGAGAGTGCGGTGATGGGTGTTTACACTGCAATCTATAGACCCTATTGGAGAGTGCGGTGATAGATGTTTACACTGCAATCTATAGACTCTATTGGAGAGTGTGGTGATAGGGGTTTACACAGCAATCTATAGACCCTATTGGAGAGTGTGGTGATAGGGGTTTACACTGCAACCTATAGACCCTATTGGAGAGTGTGGTGATAGGGGTTTACACTGCAATCTATAGACCCTATTGGAGAGTGTGGTGATAGGGGTTTACACAGCAATCTATAGACCCTATTGGAGAGTGTGGTGATAGGGGTTTACACTGCAACCTATAGACCCTATTGGAGAGTGTGGTGATAGGGGTTTACACTGCAATCTATAGACCCTATTGGAGAGTGCAGGGATAGGGGTTTACACTGCAATCTATAGACTCTATTGGAGAGTGTGGTGATAGGGGTTTACACAGCAATCTGTAGACCTTATTGGAGAGTGTGGTGATAGGTTTTTACACTGCAATCTATAGCCCCTATTGGAGAGTGCAGTGATAGGGGTTTACACTGTGGACTATAGACCCTATCATGCCAATAAAGCGATTTGAATTTGAATTTGATAGGTGTTTACACTGCAACCTATAGACCCTGTTGGAGAGTGTGGTGATAGGTGTTTACACTGCAATCTATAGACCCTATTGGAGAGTGCAGTGATAGGTGTTTACACTGCAATCTATAGACCCTATTGGAGAGTGCAGTGATAGGTGTTTACACTGCAATCTATAGACCCTATTGGAGAGTGCAGTGATAGGTGTTTACACTGCAATCTATAGACCCTATTGGAGAGTGTGGTGATAGGGGTTTACACTGTGGACTATAGACCCTATTGGGCAGTGCGGTGATAGATGTTTACACTGCAATCTATAAGCCCTGATGGACAGTGCGGTGATAGGTGTTTACATTGTAAACAATAGACCCCAATAATGGAGAGTGTGGTGATAGCTGTTTACACTGCAATCTGTGGACCCTATTGGAGAGTGTGGTGATCGGTGTTTACACTGCAATCTATAGACCCTATTGGAGAGTGCAGTGATAGGTGTTTACACAACAATCTATAGACCCTATTGGGGAGTGCGGTGATAGGGGTTTACACTGTGGACTATAGACCCTATTGGGGAGTGCGGTGATAGGTGTTTACACTGTGGACTATAGACCCAATTGGAGAGTGCGGTGATAGGTGTTTACACTGCAATCTATAAGCCCTGATGGACAGTGCGGTGATAGGTGTTTACATTGTAAACAATAGACCCTAATAATGGAGAGTGTGGTGATAGCTGTTTACACTGCAATCTATGGACCCTATTGGAGAGTGTGGTGATCGGTGTTTACACTGCAATCTATAGACCCTATTGGAGAGTGTGGTGATAGGGGTTTACACAGCAATCTATAGACCCTATTGGAGAGTGCGGAGATAATTATTTACACTGCAGTCTGTAGACCCTACTGGAGAGTGCGGTGATAAATGTTTACACAGCAATCTATAGACCCTATTGGAGAGTGCGGTGATGGGTGTTTACACTGCAATCTATAGACCCTAATGGAGAGTGTGGTGATAGGGGTTTGCACAGCAATCTATAGACCCTATTGGGGAGTGCGGTGATGGTGGTTTACAGTGCAATCTATAGACCCTATTGGAGAGTGTGGTGATAGGTGTTTACACTGCAATCTATCGACCCTATTGGAGAGTGTGGTGATGGGGCTTTACACAGCAATCTATAGACCCTATTGGGGAGTGCGGTGATAGGTGTTTACACAGCAATCTATAGACCCTATTGGAGAGTGCGGTGATAGGTGTTTGCACAGCAATCTATAGACCCTAGTGGAGAGTGCGGTGATAGGTGTTTACACTGCAATCTATGGACCCTATTGGGGAGTGCAGTGATGGGTGTTTACACTGCAATCTATAGACCCTATTGGAGAGTGTGGTGATAGGTGTTTACACAGCAATCTATGGACCCTATTGGAGTGTGCGGTGATAGATGTTTACACAGCAATCTATAGACCCTACTGGAGAGTGCGGTGATAGATGTTTACACATCAAGCTTTTGACCCTATTGGAGAGTGCGGTGATGGGGCTTAGCACAGCAATCTATAGACCACATCGGAGAGTGCGGTGATTGGTGTTTACACAGCAATCTATAGACCCTATTGGAGAGTGCAGTGATAGGTGTTTACACTGCAATCTATAGACCCTAATGGAGAGTGCGGTGATAGGGGTTTAAACAGCAATCTATAGATCCTATTGGGGAGTGCGGTGATAGGTTTGTACACTGCAGTCTATAGACCCTATTGGAGAGTGCGGAGATAGGTGTTTACACCGCAATCTATAGACCCTAATGGAAAGTGCGGTGATAGGTGTTTACACTGCAATCTATAGACCCTATTGGGGAGTGCGGTGAAAGGTGTTTACACAGCAATCTATAGACCCTATTGGAGAGTGTGGTGATAGGGGTTTACACAGCAATCTATAGACCCTATTGGAGAGTGTGGTGATAGGTGTTTACACTGCAATCTATAGACCCTATTGGAGAGTGTGGTGATAGGTGTTTACACAGCAATCTATAGATCCTATTGGAGAGTGTGGTGATAGGTGTTTACACTGCAATCTATAGACCCTATTGGGGAATGTGGTGATAGGTGTTTACACTGCAATCTATAGACCCTATTGGAGAGTGTGGTGACAGGGGTTTAAACAGCAATCTATAGATCCTATTGGGGAGTGCGGTGATAGGGGTTTACACTGCAATCTATAGACCCTATTGGAGAGTGCAGTGATAGGTGTTTACACTGCAATCTATAGACTCTATTGGAGAGTGTGGTGATAGGGGTTTACACTGCAATCTATAGACCCTATTGGAGAGTGTGGTGATAGGGGTTTACACAGCAATCTATAGACCCTATTGGAGAGTGTGGCGATAGGGGTTTACACTGCAATCTATAGACCCTATTGGAGAGTGTGGTGATAGGGGTTTACACAGCAACCTATAGACCCTATTGGAGAGTGTGGTGATAGGGGTTTACACTGCAATCTATAGACCCTATTGGAGAGTGTGGTGATAGGGGTTTACACAGCAATCTATAGACCCTATTGGAAAGTGTGGTGATAGGGGTTTATACTGCAATCTATAGACCCTATTGGAGAGTGTGGTGATAGGGGTTTACACAGCAACCTATAGACCCTATTGGAGAGTGTGGTGATAGGGGTTTACACTGCAATCTATAGACCCTATTGGAGAGTGTGGTGATAGGGGTTTACACAGCAATCTATAGACCCTATTGGAGAGTGTGGTGATAGGGGTTTACACTGCAACCTATAGACCCTATTGGAGAGTGTGGTGATAGGGGTTTACACTGCAATCTATAGACCCTATTGGAGAGTGCGGGGATAGGGGTTTACACTGCAATCTATAGACCCTATTGGGGAGTGCGGTGATAGGGGTTTACACTGCAATCTATAGACCCTATTGGAGAGTGCGGGGATAGGGGTTTACACTGCAATCTATAGACTCTATTGGAGAGTGCGGTGATAGGGGTTTACACTGTGGACTATAGACCCTATCATGCCAATAAAGCGATTTGAATTTGAATTTGATAGGTGTTTACACTGCAATCTATAGACCCTGTTGGAGAGTGTGGTGATAGGTGTTTACACTGCAATCTATAGACCCTATTGGAGAGTGCAGTGATAGGTGTTTACACTGCAATCTATAGACCCTATTGGACAGTGCAGTGATAGGTGTTTACACTGCAATCTATAGACCCAATTGGAGAGTGCAGTGATAGGTGTTTACACTGCAATCTATAGACCCTATTGGAGAGTGTGGTGATAGGGGTTTACACAGCAATCTATAGACCCTATTGGGGAGTGCGGTGATAGGGGTTTACACTGTGGACTATAGACCCTATTGGGCAGTGCGGTGATAGGTGTTTACACTGCAATCTATAAGCCCTGATGGACAGTGCGGTGATAGGTGTTTACATTGTAAACAATAGACCCTAATAATGGAGAGTGTGGTGATAGCTGTTTACACTGCAATCTGTGGACCCTATTGGAGAGTGTGGTGATCGGTGTTTACACTGCAATCTATAGACCCTATTGGAGAGTGCGGTGATAGGGGTTTACACAGCAATCTATAGACCCTATTGGCGAGTGCGGTGATCGGTGTTTACACAGCAATCCATTGACCCTATTGGAGAGTGCGGAGATAATTATTTACAATGCAGTCTGTAGACCCTACTGGAGAGTGCGGTGATAAATGTTTACACAGCAATCTATAGACCCTATTGGAGAGTGCGGTGATGGGCGTTTACACTGCAATCTATCGACCCTATTGGAGAGTGTGGTGATGGGGCTTTACACAGCAATCTATAGACCCTATTGGAGAGTGTGGTGATAGGTGTTTACACTGCAATCTATCGACCCTATTGGAGAGTGTGGTGATGGGGCTTTACACAGCAATCTATAGACCCTATTGTGGAGTGCGGTGATGGGGGTTTACAGTGCAACCTATAGACCCTGTTGGGGAGTGCAGTGATAGGTTTTTACACTGCAATTTTTGGATCCTATTGGGGAGTACGGTGATAGGAGTTTACACTGCAATCTATAGACCCTAATGGAGAGTGCGGTGATAGATGTTTACACTGTAATCTATAGACCCTATTGGAGAGTGCGGTGATCGGTGTTTTCACAGCAATCTATAGACCCTATTGGAGAGTGCGGTGATAATTGTTTACACTGCAGTCTGTAGACCCTACTGGAGAGTACGGTGATAGGTGTTTACACAGCAATCTATAGACCCTATTGGGGAGTGCGGTGATGGGCGTTTACACTGCAATCTATGGACCCTATTGGGGAGTGTGGTGATAGGTGTTTACACTGCAATCTATAGACCCTAGTGGAGAGTGCGGTGATAGGTGTTTACACTGCAATCTATGGACCCTATTGGAGTGTGCGGTGATAGATGTTTACACAGCAATCTATAGACCCTATTGGAGAGTGCGGTGATAGGTGTTTACACTGCAATCTATGGACCCTATTGGAGAGTGCGGTGATAGATGTTTACACAGCAGTCTATAGACCCTACTGGAGAGTGCGGTGATAGATGTTTACACAGCAAGCTTTTGACCCTATTGGAGAGTGCGGTGATGGGGCTTAGCACAGCAATCTATAGACCATATCGGAGAGTGCGGTGATTGGTGTTTACACAGCAATCTATAGACCCTATTGGAGAGTGCAGTGATAGGTGTTTACACTGCAATCTATAGACCCTAATGGAGAGTGCGGTGATAGGGGTTTAAACAGCAATCTATAGATCCTATTGGGGAGTGCGGTGATAGGTTTGTACACTGCAGTCTATAGACCCTATTGGAGAGTGCAGAGATAGGTGTTTACACAGCAATCTATAGACCCTAATGGAAAGTGCGGTGATAGGTGTTTACACTGCAATCTATAGACCCTATTGGGGAGTGCGGTGATAGGTGTTTACACAGCAATCTATAGACCCTATTGGAGAGTGTGGTGATAGGGGTTTACACAGCAATCTATAGACCCTATTGGGGAGTGTGGTGATAGGGGTTTACACTGCAACCTATAGACCCTATTGGAGAGTGTGGTGATAGGGGTTTACACTGTAATCTATAGACCCTATTGGAGAGTGCAGGGATAGGGGTTTGCACTGCAATCTATAGACCCTATTCGAGAGTGTGGTGATAGGGGTTTACACTACAACCTATAGACCCTATTGGAGAGTGTGGTGATAGGGGTTTACACAGCAATCTGTAGACCCTATTGGAGAGTGCAGTGATGGATGTTTACACTGCAATCTATAGACCCTAATGGAGAGTGTGGTGATAGGTGTTTACACTGCAATCTATAGACCCTATTGGAGAGTGCGGTGATAGGTGTTTACACTGCAATCTATCGACCATATTGGAGAGTGCGGTGATTGGTGTTTACACTGCAATCCATAGACCCTATTCGAGAGTGCGGTGATGGGTGTTTACACAGCAATCTATAGACCCTATTGTGGAGTGCGGTGATGGGGGTTTACAGTGCAACCTATAGACCCTCTTGGTGGAGTGCAGTGATAGGTTTTTACACTGCAATTTTTGGATCCTATTGGGGAGTACGGTGATAGGTGTTTACACTGCAATCTGTAGACCCTAATGGAGAGTGCGGTGATAGATGTTTACACTGCAATCTATAGACCCTATTGGAGAGTGTGGTGAAAGGTGTTTGCACTACAATCTATAGACCGTATTGGAGAGTGCGGTGATAGGTGTTTACACTGTAGTCTATAGACCCTATTGGGGAGTGCGGAGATAGGTGTTTACACTGCAATCTATAGACCCTATTGGAGAGTGTGGTGATAGGTGTTTACACTGCAATCTATAGACCTTAATGGAGCGTGCGGTGATAGGGCTTTACACAGCAATCTATAGACCATATTGGAGAGTGCGGCAATCGGTGTTTACAGAGCAATCTATAGACCCTATTGGAGAGTGCGGTGATAGGTGTTTACACTGCAATCTATAGACCCTATTGGAAAGCGCAGTGATAGGTGTTTGCACTGCAATCTATAGACCCTATTGGAGAGTGTGGTGATAGGTGTTTACACTGCAATCTATGGACACTATTGGGGAGTGCGGTGATCGGTGTTTACACTGCAATCTATAGACCCTATTGGAGAGTGTGGTGATAGGGGTTTACACTGCAATCTATAGACCCTATTGGAGAGTGTGGTGATAGGGGTTTACACTGCAATCTATAGACCCTATTGGAGAGTGCAGTGATGGGTGTTTACACTGCAATCTATAGACCCTATTGGAGAGTGCGGTGATAGATGTTTACACTGCAATCTTTCGACCCTAATGGAGAGTGCGGTGATAGATGTTTACACTGTAATCTATAGACCCTATTGGAGAGTGTGGTGATAGGGGTTTACGCAGCAATCTATAGGCCCTACTGGAGAGTGTGGTGATAGGGGTTTGCACAGCAATCTATTGAACCTATTGGGGAGTGCGGTGATAGGTGTTTACACTGCAATCTATAGACCCTATTGGAGAGTGTGGTGATAGGGGTTTACGTAGCAATCTATACACCCTATTGGGGAGTGCAGTGATGGGGGTTTACAGTGCAATCTGTAGACCCTATTGGAGAGTGTGGTGATGGGTGTTTACACTGCAATCTATCGACCCTATTGGAGAGAGTGGTGATAGGTGTTTACACTGCAATCTATAGACCATATTGGAGGGTGCGGTGATCAGTGTTTGCACAGCAATCTACAGACCCTATTGGAGAGTGCAGTGCTAGGTGTTTACACTGCAATCTATAGAACCTATTGCGGTGTGCGGTGATAGGTGTTTACACTGTCGTCTATAGACCCTATTGGAGAGTGCGGTGATAGCAGTTTACACAGTAATCTATACACCCTACTGGAGAGTTTGGTGATAGGTGTTTACACTGCAATCTATAGACCCTATTGGGGAGTGGGTTGATCGATTGATACACTGCAATCTATAGACCCTATTGGAGAGTGTGGTGATAGATGTTTACACTGCTATCTATAGACCCTATTGGAGAGTGTGGTGATAGGTATTTACACTGCAATCTATAGACCCTATTGGTGAGTGCGCTGATACGTGTTTACACTGCAATCTATCGACCCTATTGGAGAGTGCGGTGATAGGTGATTACACTGCAATCTGTAGACCCTATTGGAGAGTGTGGTGATAGGGGTTTACACTGCAATCTATGGACCCTATTGGAGGGTGCGGTGACAGGTGTTTACACTGCAATCTATGGACCCTATTGGAGAGTGCAGTGATAGGTGTTTACACTGCAATCTATAGACCGTATTGGAGAGTGCGGTGATAGGTGTTTACACAGCAATCTATAGACCCTATTGGAGAGTGCGGTGACAGGTGTTTACACAGCAATCTATAGACCCTATCGGGGAGTGCGGTGATAGGGGTTTACACTGCAATCGATAGACCCTATTGGAGAGTGTGGTGATAGGGGTTTACACAGCAATCTATAGACCCTGTTGGAGAGTGCGGTGATAGGTGTTTACACTGCAATCTATAGACCCTATTGGAGAGTGCGGTGATGGGGGTTTACAGTGCAAGCTATAGACCCTATTGGAGAGTGCGGTGATGGGTGTTTACACAGCAATCTATAGACCCTATTGGAGAGTGCGGTGATGGGTGTTTACACTGCAATCTATAGATCCTATTGGAGAGTGTGGTGATAGGGGTTTACACTGCAATCTATAGATCCTATTGGGGAGTGCGGTGATAGGGGTTTACACAGTAATCTATAGATCCTATTGGGGAGTGTGGTGATAGGGGTTTACACTGCAATCTATAGATCCTATTGGAGAGTGCGGTGATAGGGGTTTACACTGCAATCTATAGACCCTATTGGGGAGTGTGGTGATAGGGGTTTACACTGCAATCTATAGATCCTATTGGGGAGTGCGGTGATAGGGGTTTACACAGTAATCTATAGATCCTATTGGAGAGTGCGGTGATAGGTGGTTACACAGTAATCTAGAGACCCTATTGGGGAGTGCAGTGATAGGGGTTTACACTGTAGACTATAGACCCTATAATGGAGTGTTCTCATAGTAGTTTACATTATAGTCTACAGCAACTTGTATTTATGTAGTCTCCTTTCTGAGGAGCATTAAGAGGAATGGAATCAGAGAGCCAGGGGAGAGAGTTTGGAGGGCTGGTTATAGGTTGGGTTGTACAGTTTGGTTTGAGAAAGTATCTAATGGAGTGAAGAGAAGTGGTGAGGGGGGCAGCGGGCCTGCATTCCAGACAGCAGTGTCTCTGCTGCTGAAAGCTCTGTGGCCGATTATTGGGATGAAAGGAAGTGAGGGAATCATGGGTGGGCAAGAGCTGGTCGACTGTGGGAGTTTGCAACCGGGGAATAGAAACATAGAAACATAGAAGATAGGAGCAGGAGTAGGCCATTCAGCCCCTCAAGCCTGCTCCACCATTCAATGAGATCATGTCTGATCATCCAAATTCAGTACCCTGTCCCTGCCTTCTCCCCATATCCCTTGATCCCTTTAGCCTTAAGAAATATATCCAACTCCTCCATATTTAATTAATTGGCCTCCACTGCCTTCTGTGGTAGAGAATTCCACAGGTTCACCACTCTCTGGCTGAAGAAATTCCTCCTCATCTCTGTCCTAAATGGCTTACCCCTTATCCTTAGACTGTGACCCCTGGTTCTGGACTCCCCGGCTATCGGGAACATCCTTCCTGCATCCAGTCTGTCTAGTCCTTTTAGAATTTTATAAGTTTCAATGAGATCCCCTCTCATTCTTCTAAACTCCAGTGAGTATAAGCCCAATCGACCCTGTTATGTCTTCTAGCGCTCGTAGTGCTTTGTAAAGATGCCTCTGCACTCAGTAGTTTGTAATTATAAACTACTGTTTTATTTGAGTTGTAATGGCTGCCTGCCGCATGGTGCGGGGTGATATTTCCAAGTGCCTGTGCGGTGCCTGCGCACTACTTTCCCAGCATCGTAGTGCTGCTACACTTGATTTGAGTGTTAGTACACTTGTACAATGTAGTCCCAACAGAACTATTTAACAGACCCAATCTCACCTCATACGTCATTCTTGCCATCCCAGGTATCAGTCTGGTGAATCTTCGCTGCACTCCCTCCATGGCAAGAACATCCTTCCTCAGATAAGGTGACCAAAACTGCACACAATACTCAAGGTGTGCTCGCGCCAAGGCCCTGTGCAACTGCAGCAAGACATCCTTGTTCCTGTACTCAAACCCTCTCGCTACGAAGGCCAACATACCATTTGCCTTCTTAACCGCCTGCTGCACCTGCATGCTTACCTTCAGCGACTGGTGCACAAGGACACCCAGGTCTCGTTGCACTTCCCCTTCTCCCAATCTATTGCCATTCAGATAATAATCTGCCTTCCTGTTTTTGCCACCAAAGTGGATAACTTTGCATTTATCCACATTATACTGCATCTGCCATGCTTCTGCCCAATCACCCAACCTGTCCAAATCATACTGGAGTTTCTCGGCATCCTCCTCACAGCACACACGCCCACCCAGCTTTGTGTCGTCTGCAAACTTGGAGATATTACATCTAGTTCCCTCGTCTAGATCATTTATATATATTGGGAATAGCTGGGGTCCTAGGACCGATCCCTGCGGTACCCCACTAGTTATTGCCTGCCACTCGGAAAAAGAGCCGTTTATTCCAACTCTTTGCTTTCTGTCTGCCAACCAGTTCTTTATCCAAGTCAGTGCCTTGCCCCCAATCCCATGTGCCTTAACTTTACACGCTAATCTCTTATGCGGGACCTTATCGAAAGCCTTCTGAAAGTCCAAATACACCACATCCACTGGTTCTCTCTCTAATCTATTCTACCAGTTACATCCTCAAAAAATTCCAGTAGATTAGTCAAGCACGATTTACCTTTTGTAAATCCATGTTGACTTTGTCCGATCCTGTCATTGTTTTCCAAGTGCTCTGCTATTACATCTTTTATAATGGGCTCTAGCATTTTCCCCACTGCTGATGTCAGGCTTACCGGTCTATAATTCCCCATTTTCTCTCTACCACCTTTTTCGAATAGTGGGGTAACATTAACTACCCTCCAATCCATGGGAACTGTTCCAGAGTCGATAGAATTTTGGAAGATGACCAGCAATGCATCTACTATTTCTAGGGCCACTTCCTTAAGTACCCTAGGATGTAGATTATCAGGCCCTGGGGATTTATCGGCCTTCAATCCCGTCAATTTCCCTATCACCATTTCCCTACAAATACTGATTTCTTTCAGTTCCTCCCTCTCATTAGACCCTATGTTCCCCAACATCTCTGGGAGGTTATTTGTGTTCTCCTTTGTGAAGACAGAACCAAAGTATGTATTTAGTTGGTCCGCCATTTCTTTGTTCCCCATTATAAATTCCCCTGATTCTGACTGCAAGGGACCTACGCTTGCCTTCACCAATCTTTTTCTCTTCACATAGCTATAAAAGCGTTTACAGATGGAGAGAGGCCTTGAATAGATTCCAAGGCCAAGGGTGAGGATTTTCAATTTAATGCACCGGGGAACTGTGCAGCCCAGGGAGCTGGGCGAAGGGGTGTGGGTGGGCAGGGGGACTTTGTGCTGCACGCGTTTGGGCGGCTGCATTTTGGACATGTTGAGTTGATGGAGAGTGGGCAAAGGAAGGGCAGCATTGGAGCAATTGAGTCTGGAGGTGACAAAAGCATGGAGGAGTGTTTCAGTGACATTATTTCTGTTCACCAGAATGATACCGGGACACAGGGGCTTAAATTATGAGGACAGCTTGCATAAACTTGGCTTGTATTCCCTCGAGTGTTAGAAGATTGAGGGGTGATCTGATAAAATGTTAAAAGACATTCGATAGGGTAGGTACAGGAAAAACTATTTCCTCTGGTGGGCGGGATCAAGAACGAGGGGGGATATAATCTTAAAATTAGGGCTGGGCCATCCCGGAGCAAAATCGGGAGGAACTTCTTCACACAAAGGGTAGTGGAAATCTGGAATTCTCTGCCCCAAAAGGCTGTGGATGCGCCTTTCGCGACCTCAGTTCCAACTGGGAGTCAATTGGAGCTTTCAAGGCTGAGATCGATAGATTTTTGTTTGGTAAGAGTATCAAAGGTTATGGAGCTAAGATGGGTAAATGGAGTTAAGTTACAGATCAGCCATGATCTAATTGTGCTGCACTGTCGAAGGTGCCGTCTTTCCGATGAGTCGTTAAAGCGAGGCCCCGTCTGCTCTCTCAGGTGGACGGAAAGGATCCCATGGCACTATTTCAAAGAAGAGTTTGGGGAGTTATCCCCGGTGTCCTGGTCAATATTTATCCCTCAACCAACATCACTAAAAACAAATTACCTGGTCATTATCACATTCCTGTTTGTGGGAGCTTGCTGTGTGCAAATTGGCTGCCACGTTTCCCACATTACAACAGTGACTCCACGTCAAGAGTACTTCATTGGCTGTAAAGCGCTTTGAGATGTCTGGTGGTCGTGAAAGGTGCTATATAAATACGTCTTTCTTTTAATTGAATGGCAGAGCAGGCCTGAGCGGTTGAATGGCCTCCTCCTGTTCCTACGTTCCTATAGGCCCAAATAGCTAGGGTGTGATGCACTATCAATAACACCAAAGACTACGAGTTGAACTTATACGAAGTAGGCTTTTATTGACTAAGAACTGGAGCATGCCTCTGCTAGTGGATCCATCCTAAGAGCTCCCGGGGGAAGGGTGGTGAGTCACCTTTATACCCGGGCTTAGGGGTGGAGCCAGGGGCGGAGACATGCCCGGACCTGTACAGAGTTAGCAGTGGTTTACCACAGGGTGCTGATGAGTGTTTACATTTAGACTATAGGCCCTATTGGAAAGAGTGCTGAGAGAGTTCAAGTGCTCAGTCAACCTTTTCCCACCATACCCCCCACCCCCATCCCCCCCCGCCCCAGTCATGAGCTGTGTGGTTTACAGGCAGTTTATCCCAAAGAGTGTTTGTGATAATATAATATAACATCATTTTGTATTTTGTAGGAGAAAAATAAAACAAACTTGGAGAGAATTTGCATTTATATAGCACCTTTCACAACTTCAGGACGTTCCAAAGTGCTTTACAGCCAATGAGATAATTATAGAAACATAGAAGATAGGAGCAGGAGTAGGCCATTCGGCCCCTCGAGCCTGCTCCGCCATTCAATGCGATCATGGTTGATCATCCAAATTCAGTACCCTGTCCCTGCTTTCTCCCCATATCCCTTGATCCCTTTAGCCTTATGAAGTGGAGGAAATGCAGCAGCCAATTTGCACACAGCAAGGTCCCACAAACAGCAACAACCAAGCGAATCTGTTTTAGTGATGTTGGTTGAGGGATAACCATTGGCCAGGACACCCAGGGGAGAACTCCACTGCTCTTCTTCGAAACGGGTTCTTTTACGTCCACCTGAAAGGGCGGACGCTGCCTCGGTTTGACATCTCATCGGAAAGACGGCACCTCCGATAGGGCAACACTATTCCTCAGTACTGTCCGCCTCGATTAGGTGCTCAAGTCACAGGAGTTGGAGCTGGACTCGAACCTGCGACCTCCCAGACTCGGAGACGAGAGTGCTAACCCCTGAGCCACGGCTGACACTTCACCTGACGAGTGTTAATCGAAACATAGAAAAATAGGAGCAGGAGTAGGTCATTCGGCCCTTCGAGCCTGCTCTGCCATTCAATATGATCATGGCTAATCCTCTATCTCAATACCATATTCCCGCTCTCTCCCCATACCCCTTGATGCCTTTTGTGTCTAGAAATCTATCTATCTCCTTCTTAAATATATTCAGTGACTTGGCCTCCACAGCCTCTGGGGTAGAGAATTCCACAGGTTCACCACCCTCTGAGTGAAGAAATTTCTCCTCATCTCAGTCCTAAATGTCCTACCTCGTATCCTGAGACTGAGACCCCTGTTGAGCAATATGTTTCTTGTGCGAGGCTCTTAATTCATCCCCTGTAATTGGTCCTCCCACCATTTGCAGACCTGTAGCCCTCAGTGCCTCACCCCAGTTGCAAGTGACCCCCCACCCCCACCCCCTCCAGACACAACCCAAGTTTGGACAGATACTGGGCACCGCTCACCGTTCAAGTGCAGGCAAGTTGAGAATTTAACCCGCCCACAATATACTCTCGACTGTAATCCGAATGACTAACAGCACTGCCCGTGTCCCCGAGCTGGAATCGGGAAGTGACTATGGGAAGGGGAAATCCTTTGGAAACAGCAGGGGTTTTATTTTGCTTGTGAGTTAGTCTCAGTCCCGAGAGAAAAGATTTGCAGACATTCCGACTGAAAAACAAAATTGGAATATTGCTCCCCCCAAAAAATCTGATTCAACCCCAAAAAGCTGACTGCTCAAAAATCAGCCCTGAACATAAGCTTTGAGGTGTTCAAAATTATGACTGGTTTTGATGGAGTAGATAGGGAGGAACTGTTTCCACTGGCAGAAGGGTTGGTAATCAGAGGTCACAGATTTAAGGTAACTGGCAAAAATAAACAAGAGAGGAGATTTTTTTTATTCATTCATACGATGTGAGCGTCGCTGGCAAAGCCAGCATTTATTGCCCATCCCTAGTTGCCCTTGAGAAGGTGGTGGTGAGCCGCCGCCTTGAACCGCTGCAGTCCGTGTGGTGAAGGTGCTCCCACAGTGCTGTTAGGGATAGAGTTCCAGGATTTTGACCCAGCGACGATGAAGGATCGGCGATACACTTCTAAGTCAGGATGGTGTGTGACTTGGAGGGGAACTTGGAGGTGGTGGTGTTCCCATGCGCCTGCTGCCCTTGTTCTTCTAGGTGGAAGAGGTCGCGGGTTTGGGAGGTGCTGCCGAAGAAGCCTTGGCGAGTTGCTGCAGTGCATCTTGTAGATGGCACACACTGCAGCCACGGTGCGCCGGTGGTGGAGGGAGTGAATGTTTAAGGTGGTGAATTGAGATGAGGAGAATTTTTTTTTAACGCAGCGAGTTGTTGTGATCTGGAAAGCACTCCCTGAAAGGGCTGTGGAAGCAGATTCAATCGTAACTTCCCAAAGGGAATTGGATAAATACTTGTTAAAAGGAAAAACAATTGCAGGGCCGTGGGGAATGAGCAGGGGAGTGGAAGAGCACTTTCAAAGAGCCAGCAGAGGCACGGTGGGCTGAAAGGCTTCCTTCTCTGTTGTGTCATTCTATGATTCATTGTAAATGTGAGAGAACACAAAAAAAGAATGATTGTGAAATGCTGACAAGATGACGCACGGGTTGAAATACTGGTGGTTGGTATTGGTGGATTTGGTAATGAGCTGGAAGATAGGAATGCAACATTTTTTTGTTGTTGCCCTGGCTTGTGAGCAAGAATCTTGCCTGGTGACACACTCATCATGTCGTCCTGCCAGTGTTGAAAATCAAGACTCATTGCCCAGGCTCCTACTCTAACTCCTTCATGCCAAGGGCCTCGACGCTGTAGACCAACTTTCTTCCCTCAACCGAGCCATCCTCTCAACAGCCTACAGACTTTTTAAATGTCCAGTTTGCCACTACTTCTTGAATTACCCACACCCAGGAGCTCATTGCTTCACTTGACACTCGGGTGCTGTACTGAGGGAGTGCTGCAATGGCGATGGTGTCCACTCCAGAGGCTTGTGTTCAGATCCCTTCATGGCCTCGCCCCCCCCTCCCTATCTCGGTAACCTCCTCCAGCCCTACAACCCTCTGAAATCTCTGCGTTCCTCCGATTCTGGCCTCTTGCGCATCCTCGATTTTAATCGCTCCACCGTTGGCGGCCGTGCCTTCAGCCTCCTGAGTCCCAAGCTCTGGAATTCCCTCCCTAAACCTCTCCACCTCTCTCTGCTCCTCAAAGACGCTCCTTGAAACCTACCTGTTTGACCACACTTTTGGTCACCTGACCTAATATCTCTTTACAATTGTAAAATACTGCGGATGCTGGAAATCTGAAATAACAACAGAAAACGCTGGAAAAACTCAGCAGGCCAGGCAGCATTCGTGGAGAGAGAAACAGAGTTAACGTTTCAGGTCGAAGACCTTTCGTCAGAACTGGAAAAAAAGTAGGAAATGGAGCAGATTTGAAAGCAAGTTATGGGGCTGGGAAATGGGGGAGGGGATGAAAGAACAAAAAGGAAGGTCTGTGATAGGATAGAAGGCAGGAGAAGAAAAGAGGCATTAAGAGATATTCAAGGCAAGACATGGCAGCTGTCTTTTATTCTGCCAGCGCAATTCACACTTCATCTAGAGCCATCCTTTGTCTCTTAACCTCTCCCATTACCATCTCCTCTTGCCTTGAATATCTCTTAATGCCTCTTTTCTTCTCCTGCCTTCCATCCTATCACAGACCTTCCCTTTTGTTCTAAGGGAATTGGATAAGTACCTGAAGGAAAAAAAATTGCAGGGCTACGGGGAAAGGGCAGGTGAGTGGGACTAACTGCAGTATTCTTGCAGACAGCCAGCGTGGGCCGAATGGCCTTCTGTGCTGTAACCATTCTATGATCCTATGCTTCGATGCTGGTGGAAACAGTGTCTCCCTATTTGCTCAATCGAAACCCCTCATAATTTTGAACACTTCTGCTTAATCTACTTATTCTTTCGAACCCCCCCACCACCCCCCCCCCCGTTTTCAATCTTAGCCTACACTATGGGACTAGGCCCTTCATGGAGTACTGTTGACAGTTTTGGTCACCATATTACAAAAAGGATATAGAGGCACTGGAGAAGGTGCAAAAAAGATTTCCAAGGATGATACTAGAACTGAGTAGCACGGTGGCATAGTGGTTAGCACTGTTGCCTCACAGCGCCAGGGACCCGGGTTCAAATCCAGCCTCAGGTGACTGTCTGTGTGGAGTTTGCACATTCTCCCCGTGTTTGCGTGGGTTTCCTCCGGGCGCTCCGGTTTCCTCCCACAGTCCAAAGATGTGCGGGTTAGGTTGATTGGCCATGATTAAAAAAAAAAATTGACCCTTAGTGTTAGGGGGGATTAAATACGTGGGGTTACGGGGATAGGGCTTGGGTGGGATGGCTGTCGGTGTAGGGACCGGGTGCTGGGGTTTGGATGATCAGCCATGATCTCGTTGAATGGCGGAGCAGGCTCGAAGGGCCGAATGGCCTACTCCTGCTCCTATCTTCTATGTTTGTTTCTATGTTATTACCTATCAGGAGAGACTGAACAGGCTGGGGCTCTTTTCTCTAGAAAGGAGAAGGTTGAGTGATAGAGGTCTTTAAGATTACGAAAGGGGATCATAGGGTAGACGTAGAGAAGATGTTTCCACTTGTGGGGGAGTTGAAAACTAGGGGTCAGAAGTAAAAGACAGTCACTAATAAATCCAATAAGGAATTCAAGAGAAATTGCTCTACCCAGAGAGTGGTGAGAATGTGGAACTCGCTACCACAGGGAGTGGTTGAGGCGAATAACATAGATGCATTTAAGGGGAAGCCAGATAAACACATGAGGGAGAAAGGAATAGAAGGATATGTAGGGGTGAGATAAAGAAGGGTGGGAGGAGGCTCGTGAGGAGCATAAACACTGGCACGGAGCTGTTGGGCTGAATGGCCTGTTTTTGTGCTGTAAATACGATGTAATATAAATGCAAGGTGTAGACGTACTGTTGCAGTAGGCGGCTCGACGGGTGACCCCTGTCCTTGATTCTCGCTCAGACTTCCCACCGGAAGGTGACGGGTATTTCAATTTAGATTGGCCGCCCGATTTACGATGGGAGGTGGGGTGGGGGGGGGGGGGGCATCCTGCTGGGAAAGGTCCTGAGCCCTGCTGTTAAATTCAGAATTCAGTTCAGTTTTAACCGCGAGGCAGTAATGGATCGGTGGCCTGCTTTTAATCCTGCAGGGCCCGCCTGATTTCTTTTCTTTTCCTGGCTGAAAGGGAGGATCTGGCCTGTTTCCGTGCTGTAATTTCTACGCAAAAAAGGTTTCTCAATAATACATGTTCTTTTCCTGGTTGAATACCTGTTTCACGAGATTCACAGACAGGTTTTTCATGATGGGGCAAATCAATCAACTGTACTGTCATTGCTTCATTTGCCACAGGGAGCTCCACTCAGCGATTTATTGGATTCCGCAGTACAGGGCCAGAATATATCCTTTCAAAGTTTATTTCACTCTCGGAATGCGGGCAGTGATGACGGCAAGGCCGGCATTTATTGCCCAGCGCTAGTTGCACCTCCACCAGCAACAGAACCATAACCACCAGCACTTCACCCCCCAGCTCAAGACTCTGGGGTAGATTTCCGATGGGCGGTGGCCCGTGTGTAAGTGACTGGTGTTGTGGATCGGCCGCTCGTTGCCGAAACCGGCAGATTGAAATCGATGTACATGAATATCGGGCGGTGTTTGTAACGGGCGGCCGCTCCACAAACACCAGTTTGATGGCATGTTGGAAATCTACACCAATCTGTGCAAACATCCTCGGGGTCCTCTTAACTCTGGTCAATGGTGTAAAATGGGTAGTATCGAATTAGTCGTCCCCTCCACGCCCGGCGCAATTTTCCCTTCCACGCCCAGTGCACTTCGGTTGGGTATTGTTGCTGGCTGTGTGAGGGTGGCGACAGTCTGGGTTAAGCTGGGGACATGGACTGGGCTGGGCTGAGCGGGGGGCAGTCTGGGCTGGGCTGAGCGGGGTACAGTTTGTTCTGGGCTGGGGATAGTCTGGTTACAGTCTGGGCTGGGCTGGGTACAGTCTGGGTTGAGGACAGTCTGGGTACAGTTTGTGCTGGGTTGGGTGCAGTCTGGTCTGGGCTGGGTACAGGCTGGGCTGGGGACAGTCTGGGTGCAGGCTGGGGATAGTCTGGTTACAGTCTGGGCTGGGCTGGTTACATAAGAACATAAGAAATAGGAGCAGGAGTAGGCCATACGGCCCCTGGGGCCTGCTCCGCCATTCAATAGGATCATGGCTGATCTGAATCTAGACTCACGTCCACTTCCCTGCCCTCTCCCCGTAACCCCTAATTCCCTTATCAGCTAGGAAACTGTCTATCTCCATTTAAAATTTATTTAATGTCGCAGCTTCCACAGCTCTCTGGGGTAGCAAATTCCATAGATTTACTACCCTCTGAGTGAAGAAGTTTCTCCTCATCTCAGTTTTGAAAGGGCAGCCCCTTATTCTTAGATTATGCCCCCTAGTTCTAGTCTCACCCATCAGTGGAAACATCCTCCCCGCATCCACCCGATCAAGCCCCCTCACAATCTTATATGTTTCAATAAGATCGCCTCTCATTCTTCTGAACTCCAATGAGTAGAGTCCCAACCTACTCAACCTTTCCTCATATGGCAACCCCCTCATCTCCGGAATCAACTGAGTGAACCTTCTCTGAACCGCCTCGAGAGCAAGTATATCTTTTCTTAAATGTGGAAACCAAAACTGCATGCAGTATTCCAGGTGTGGCCTCACCAATACCCTGTATAACTGCAGCAAGACTTCCCTGTTTTTATACTCCATCCCCCCTGCAATAAAAGCCAAGATTCCATTGGCCTTCCTGATCACCTGCTGCACCTGCATACTAACTTTTTGTGTTTCATGCACCAGGACCCCCAGAACCCTTTGTACTGTAGCACTTTGTAGTTTCTCTCCATTTAGATAATAACTTGCTCTTTGATTTTTTCTGCCAAAGTGCATAACCTCACACTTTCCAACATTATATTGCATCTGCCAAATCTCTGCCCACTCACTTAGCCTGTCTATGTCCTTTTGCAGGTTTTTGTGGGCTGGGTACAGGCTGGGCTGGGTACAGGCTGGGTGCAGTCTGGGTTGAGGACAGTCTATGCTGGGCTGGATGCAGACAGTGTAAGGGGCTTTCTCCGATACCGGTCCCCTGTTACAGTTCTTGGACGTCAGGATTTATAAGAACAAAATACACACGGCACAGGGTTTTGGCTCAACCTTTGATTCATTTGTTTATTGAACACACACAATTACTTCTCCAGTATAAATCCCTACGATTTATATCAGGCTAACAACCCCAAAATACAACCCCCTACGCAAGGGTCATTTGCATCGACACAATATGAAACAGTTAAACCCATCCGCGATTTGACTGAGTCTGGGTAACTTTATATGTAACAATCACAAAGCCCTTATTGTGACCTGACAGAAACGCACAAACTTACTCAGACTCAATCATAAAAGCCCCCTCGATGACTTGGCTGAAACATACAATCACCACTCCCGATTGGCTGTCTCTTGGAGTTGATTGTCGGCCCAAATCTTTCTGTTCGCTGTTCTGCTGTTGGCTTCCCACACTGTCTTCGAAGTGATCTTACTTTAAACCAAAACCAACCTTCAGTATTTCCTGGCCCCGTCTGAGCGTACGATTCATTTCAAAATGTGTGAATTGTCCACTGATGTGAGATATCTTTTTGACAATGCAACCCTCCCAAAGTGACTGCATATGCAAGGTTGTTGGTTTCTGTTAGCATTCGTATTCAAAAGGTTCGAGGCCCGGCCCATTGTCTAGGCCTGCACTGAAACTAGTTATTCGGAGGCCATAGTCTAAGGTGGATAATGTAACCCCTTAAGGTAAATGAATATGCAAATGTTCTTGTTCAGAAGCATTCGTATTTTAGATTGCCTGTGATCCAGTCGTAGTTTTGGCTGCAATATTTGAATTAACCCTTTATTGCTGAGCTCTTTTTGCTGGCTCTGCAGTTCTGTGTTTTTATATTTCGTAGTCCAATTATTACCATTGGGGGGAGGAACGGATCGTGCATTCTGGGCTGGGTGCAGTCTGTGCTGGGCTGGGGACAGTCTGGGCTGGGCTGGGCTGGGGACAGTCTGGGCTGGGCTGGGGACAGGCTGGGCTGGGGACAGTCTGGGCTGGGTGCAGTCTGTGCTGGGCTGGGGACAGTCTGGGCTGGGCTGGGGACAGTCTGGGCTGGGTGCAGTCTGTGCTGGGCTGGGGACAGTCTGGGCTGGGCTGGGGACAGGCTGGGCTGGGGACAGGCTGGGCTGGGGACAGTCTGGGCTGGGCTGGGGACAGTCTGGGCTGGGCTGGGGACAGTCTGGGCTGGGCTGGGGACAGGCTGGGCTGGGGACAGTCTGGGCTGGGCTGGGGACAGTCTGGGCTGGGCTGGGGACAGTCTGGGCTGGGGACAGTCTGGGCTGGGTGCAGTCTGTGCTGGGCTGGGGACAGTCTGGTTACAGGCTGGGCTGGGGACAGTCTGGTTACAGTCTGGGCTGGGTGCAGTCTGTGCTGGGCTGGGGACAGTCTGGTTACAGGCTAGTCTGGGTGTGGGCTGGGCTGGGCACAGTCTGGGCTGGGGACAGGCTGGGCTGGGCTGGGGACAGTCTGGGCTGGGTGCAGTCTGTGCTGGGCTGGGGACAGTCTGGTTACAGGCTAGTCTGGGTGTGGGCTGGGCTGGGTACAGTCTGGGTGCGGGCTGGGCTGGGGACAGTCTGGTTCCAGCCTGGGCTGGGTATAGTCTGGCTACAGTCTGGGCTGGGTATAGTCTGGCTACAGTCTGGGCTGGGTATAGTCTGGTTACAGTCTGGGCTGGATATAGTCTGGTTACAGTCTGGGCTGGATATAGTCTGGTTACAGTCTGGGCTGGGTACAGTTTGGGCTGGGTATAGTCTGGTTACAGTCTGGGCTGGGTATAGTCTGGTTACAGTCTGGGTGCAGTTTGGGCTGGGTATAGTCTGGTTACAGTCTGGGCTGGATATAGTCTGGTTACAGTCTGGGCTGGGTGCAGTTTGGGCTGGGTATAGTCTGGTTACAGTCTGGGCTGGGTGCAGTTTGGGCTGGGTATAGTCTGGTTACAGTCTGGGCTGGGTATAGTCTGGGTGCAGTTTGGGCTGGGTATAGTTTGGGCTGGGTATAGTCTGGTTACAGTCTGGGCTGGGTATAGTCTGGTTACAGTCTGGGCTGGGTACAGTTTGGGCTGGGTATAGTCTGGGCTGGGTACAGTTTGGGCTGGGTATAGTCTGGTTACAGTCTGGGCTGGGTACAGTTTGGGCTGGGTATAGTCTGGGTGCAGTTTGGGCTGGGTATAGTCTGGTTACAGTCTGGGCTGGATATAGTCTGGTTACAGTCTGGGCCGGATATAGTCTGGTTACAGTCTGGGCTGGGTATAGTCTGGGCTGGGTATAGTCTGGTTACTGGGCTGGGTATAGTCTGGTTACAGTCTGGGCTGGGCTCATGTCTGTTTTCTTATCCGGCTGTGGTTCTCTCCTGAATTTCAGTTGAAGATCTCCTTTAACGATTGTGTGCTGGAGTCTACGTTCGAGTACCCGTCGGAGCTGGCGCTGTTGGCGGAATTCGGCGCAGACGAGGACGAGGAGCTGCCCCAGGCCCGAGAGCCCGATGAAGAGGAGGAGGAGGAGGAGGTGGTCCTGGTCCCTCGCCTTGGTGTGCCCGGATCACCCCTTGTTGGCAAGGCGAACCGCAGGAAACCGCTTCTCGTAGGTATGTCTCATGGTTCATTACACACAGGAGAAGGTGAACCCGGCCGTGACAAGTGGGGGGTGATGGGGGGGTGGGGTGATTCAGGTCTCCTTTCACTGGATGCAACTGGGGGCTCGACAGGGTAGATGCAGAGAGGATGTTTCCCCTCGTGGGGAAATCTAGAACGCGGGGGCACAGTCTCAGAATAAAGGGTCGCCCTTTTAGAACTGAGATGAGGAGGAATTTCTTCTCTCAGAGGGTCGTAAATCTGTGGAATTCTCTGCCCCAGAGACCCGTGGAGGCTGGGTCATTAAATACATTTAAGGTGGAGATAGACAGATTTTTGCAAGATAAGGGAGTGAAGGGTTATGGGGAGCGGGCAGGGAAGTGTTTTTGAGCCCAAGATCAGCCATGATCTTATTGAATGGCGGAGCAGGCTCGAGGGGCCGAGTGGCCTATTCCCGCTCCTGTTTCTCACGTTCTTATAAAATTTTGAAGGGGATTGACAGGGTAGATACTGAGAGGTTGTTTCCCCTGGCTGGAGAGTCTAGAACTAGGGGGCAGAGTCTCAGGATAAGGGGTTGGCCATTTAGGAGTGAGATGAGGAATTTCTTCACTCAGAGGGTGGTGAATCTTTGGAGTTCACTAGCCCAAAGGGCTGTGGATGCTGAGTCGTTGAGTATATTCAAGGCTGAGATCGATAGATTTTTGGGCTCATGGGGAATTAAGGGATATGGAGAAAGTGGAGATGAGGAAGAAGATCAGCCATGATCTGATTGAATGGCGGAGCAGGCTCGAGGGGCCGAGTGGCCGACTCCTGCTCCGATTTCTTATGTTCTTATGCAAGGGAGCCACGCATCATGGATGTTCCAATCCAGCTCTGAGTGGGTACGGCCCCACGTCACACCACGGCCTAGAATCCACCAGAGCCGAACCGTGACGCCGGGGATTTTCCACGTCCGAGCTCACCGGCAGATAATTTTAAGCCGTCCACTTTAGTGGGTGCTGAGGTGGGATGGGGTGTGGGGGGCATGCGGGGAGATGAATCCAATGCTGACGAGGACAGAGGGGCCTAAATTAGATCCAGCCTGCAGAAAAGCACAGGAGACGCAGCTGAGCATTTGGACACCTGTCCCGATACCTCCCCATGTGGCTCAGGGTCCCTTTTTGTCTGGTTTACACCCCTGTGAAGCCTTGGGACGTTTTACTACGTTTAAGGTGCTGTATAAGATGAGAACTGAGAGGTCCTACCTATCGGGAAAGATTAAACAGGCTGAGGCTCCTCTCTCAAGAAAAGAGACGGCTGAGGGATGGCCTGATCGAGGTCTTTAAGATTATGGAAGGGTTCGATAGGGTAGACGTAGAGAAAATGTTTCCACTTGTGGGGGAGTCCAGAACTAGAGGCCACAAATATAAGAGAGTCACTAATAAATCCAATAGGGAATTCAGGAGAAACTTCTTTACCCAGAGAGTGGTGAGAATGTGGAACTCACTACCACAGGGAGTGGTTGAGGCGAATAGTATAGATGGATTTAAGGGGAAGCGAGATAAGCACGAGGGAGAAGGGAATCGAGGGTTATGTTGATGGACTGAGATGAGGTAGGGTGGGAGGAGGCTCGTGTGGAGCATAAACACCGGCACGGAGCTGTTAGGCCGAAAGGCCTGTTTCTGTGCTGTAAATACGATGTAATATAAATGCAAGGCGTAGACATACTGTTGCAGCAGGCGGCTCTTATTCTGAGGTGAGCAGAAGCGGCTCGACGGGTGACCCCTGTCCTTGATTCTTGCTCAGGCTTCCCGCCGGAAGGTGATGGGTATTTCAATTTAGACTGGCCGCCCAATTTACGATGGGAGGTTGGGGTGGGGGGGCGTCCTGCTGGGAAAGGTCCTGAACCCTGCTGTTAAATTCCGAATTCAGTTCAATTTTAACCGCGAGGCAGTAACGGATCGGCCGCCTGCTTTAAATCCTGCAGGGCCCACCTGATTTCTTTTCTTTTCCTGACTGAAAGGGAGGATCTCCCGCGGGAAAGGTCCCAGGATGGAAGCTATAGTGGCCGCAACACTTTACACAACCCCCCCCCCCCTACCCCGAGCAGCATCATGTTGCAAATCAGTCTGGTGATACTCCAGTTTTTTTTACCCCCTAAAAAGTTTTGGTTGCTTTTGTTTTTAAGTCCAATCCTGGGTGTAAAGGTTGTTGGGTTTTTTTTAAAGTAGAAAACAACCAGGAAACACAATGGCCCAGAAATTCAGGTCGTGGGCTTCCCACGGGTGCAAGCCCCCGACCTGCACTTACCGAGCGCGCCGGCCGTTGAGCTGTGGGCCCGCATGGGATTCCGATCCTGGGCCTCCTCCAGCTGCCGGCGCGCAGTGCTTGCGTATCCCAGGGGCGCAGTTAGTTCGATGCGTCCCCTGGGATCACGTGGGCCATGGAGAGCCAATGGTAGCAGGGAATGCTTCATTCATAAATTTGACAGGAAGAGCTGTCAAACCTATAAATACTATAAGCCCCAAAATATCACTAAAACTTCAAATAAATTTTTTCAAAAAAATCACAATTTTAAAATAACTATAAATTACATGAAATAACTATTTTAAACAATAATTTAAATTTTTGAAAAAATTAATTACATTTTCTAACGGGGCTAAAAATAAACTTACCTTTCTTTAAAGTATTTAAAAATAATAAACCTGTGGAAAAAATGTTTTAATTTTAATTAATTCACCACTTACCTTGTTAAAAGCAGGCCTTGCGCCTGCTTTTTAAAAGTGTAACTGCTGGAGACTTACCCTCCCGGAGAAACCTGTAAAAAAAAAAACGTAAGTTCCAGGCGTACACGCTGCCTCTCCGGCGCACGCGTTCCACCTGTCAATCTCTTCTTTCGGGGAACGGAATTGCCGGTTTCCCGCGCATGCGCAGTGCATGCACAAAACCAGCACTTTCGTTGGGCCTACGCGTGAGTACCCCGTGCGTACTCACGCGTTGGGACCCGAATTTCTGGGCCATTGTAGTTAGAAAAAAGATAATTTTGGCCTAGAACTTCGGGTCTCCACGGGTGAGTACACACGGGGTACTCATCCGTAAGCCCAATGGAAGTGCCGGTTTCCTGCATGCACTGCACATGTGCGGGAAACCGGAACTTCCGCTCCCCTGAAAGAAGGGGTTCAGAGTTCGAACGCGTGCGCAGGAGAGGCTGCGCGTGCACATCAAACTTACGTTTCTTTTGCAGGCTTTCCCGGGAGGGTAAGTCTGCAGAATTTACACATATAAAAAGCAGGCATAAGGACAGCTTTTTACAAGGTAAGTGGTGAATTAATTAAAATTAAAACATTTTTTCCACAGGTTTATTATTTTTAAATACTTTAAAGCAAGGTAAGTTTATTTTTAGCCCCATTAGAAAATAAAACTATTTTTTTCAAAAATTTAAATTATTGTTTAAAATAGTTATTTCATGTAATTTTATAGTTTATTTAAAAAATGTGATTTAAAAAAAAAAATTATTTGAAGATTTAGTGATGTTTTGGGGCCTGTAGTATTTATAAGTTTTGACTTATGAATGGGCATTCCCTGCTCCGATTGGCTCTCCATGGCCCACGTGATCCCAGGGGACGCATCGAACTAACTGCGCCCCTGGGATACGCATGCACTGCGCGCCGGCAGTTGAAGGAGGCCCAGGATCGGAATTCCACGCGGGCCCACAGCTCAACGGCCGGCGCGCTAGGCAAGTGCAGGTCGGGGGCTTGCACCTGCGGGAAGCCCCTGACCCGAATTTCTGGGCCAATATACAGCTTATAAGGTTGGTGGTGGGATGCCACAGAAAGGGCCAGTTGCCATGGTAACATGCTGGCCAGGTTAGGCATGTGTAACAAAACCAGAAAATGCCAGAAACACTCAACTGGTCAGGCAGCATCTCTGGAGAGAGATACGGAGTTAGTGTTTCAAGTCGACGACCTTTGGTCAGAACTGGAAGAAGTTAGAGATACAGCAGGCTTTAAGGCATGTGCAGCTGTGCTTCACCTGTCAGAAAGGTCACCAGCCGCCAGTGAGGCCGAGTACATGGCTGGGAAAGAGAGCAGAGGGAGCTTCACTCTGTATCTAACCCGTGCTGTACCTGCCCTGAGAGTGTTTGATGGGACAGTGTAGAGGGAGCTTTACTCTGTATCTAACCCATGCTGTGCCTGCCCTGGGAGTGTTTGATGGGACAGTGTAGAGGGAGCTTCACTCTGTATCTAACCCGTGCTGTACCTGTCCTGGGAGTGTTTGATGGGACAGTGTAGAGGGAGCTTTACTCTGTATCTAACCCATGCTGTGCCTGCCCTGGGAGTGTTTGATGGGACAGTGTAGAGGATGCTTTACTCTGTATCTAACCCGTGCTGTACCTGCCCTGGGAGTGTTTGATGGGACAGTGTAGAGGGAGCTTTACTCTGTATCTAACCCGTGCTGTATCTGACCTGGGAGTGTTTGATGGGACAGTGTAGAGGGAGCTTTACTCTGTATCTAACCCTGTGCTGTAACTGCCCTGGGAGTGTTTGATGGGACAGTGTAGAGGGAGCTTTACTCTGTATCTAACCCATGCTGTACCTGCCCTGGGAGTGTTTGATGGGACAGTGTAGAGGGAGCTTTACTCTGTATCTAACCCATGCTGTACCTGCCCTGGGAGTTTTTGATGGGACAGTGTAGAGGGAGCTATACTCTGTATCTAACCCGTACTGTACCTGTCCTGGGAGTGTTTGATGGGACAGTGTAGAGGGAGCTTAAATCTGTATCTAACCCATGCTGTACCTGCCCTGGGAGTGTTTGATGGGACAGTGTAGAGGGAGCTTTACTCTGTATCTAACCCATGCTGTGCCTGCCCTGGGAGTGTTTGATGGGACAGTGTAGAGGGAGCTTTACTCTGTATCTAACCCGTGCTGTACCTGCCCTGAGAGTGTTTGATGGGGCAGTGTAGAGGGAGCTATACTCTGTATCTAACCCGTGCTGTACCTGCCCTGGGAGTGTTTGATGGGACAGTGTAGAGGGAGCTTTACTCTGTATCTAACCTGTGCTGTACCTGCCCTGGGAGTGTTTGATGGGACAGTGTAGAGGGAGCTTTACTCTGTATCTAACCCGTGCTGTACCTGCCCTGGGAGTGTTTGATGGGGCAGTGTAGAGGGAGCTTTACTCTGTATCTAACCCGTGCTGTACCTGCCCTGGGAGTGTTTGATGGGACAGTGTAGAGGGAGCTTTACTCTGTATCTAACCCGTGCTGTACCTGCCCTGGGAGTGTTTGATGGGACAGTGTAGAGGGAGTTTTACTCTGTATCTAACCCATGCTGTACCTGCCCTGGGAGTGTTTGATGGGACAGTGTAGAGGGAGCTTTACTCTGTATCTAACCCGTGCTGTACCTGTCCTGGGAGTGTTTGATGGGATAGTGTAGAGGGAGCTTTACTCTGTATCTAACCCGTGCTGTACCTGCCCTGGGAGTGTTTGATGGGACAGTGTAGAGGGAGCTTTACTCTGTATCTAACCCGTGCTGTACCTGCCCTGGGAGTGTTTGATGGGACAGTGTACAAGGAGCTTTACTCTGTATCTAACCCGTGCTGTACCTGCCCCAGGAGTGTTTGATGGGACAGTGTAGAGGGAGCTTTACTCTGTATCTAACCCGTGCTGTACCTGCCCTGGGAGTGTTTGATGGGGCAGTGTAGAGGGAGCTTTACTCTGTATCTAACCCATGCTGTACCTGCCCTGGGAGTGTTTGATGGGACAGTGTAGAGGGAGCTTTACTCTGTATCTAACCCATGCTGTACCTGCCCTGGGAGTGTTTGATGGGACAGTGTAGAGGGAGCTTTACTCTGTATCTAACCCGTGCTGTACCTGCCCTGGGAGTGTTTGATGGGACAGTGTAGAGGGAGCTATACTCTGTATCTAACCCATGCTGTACCTGCCCCAGGAGTGTTTGATGGGACAGTGTAGAGGGAGCTATACTCTGTATCTAACCCATGCTGTACCTGCCCCAGGAGTGTTTGATGGGACAGTGTAGAGGGAGCTTTACTCTGTATCTAACCCGTGCTGTACCTGCCCTGGGAGTGTTTGATGGGACAGTGTAGAGGGAGTTTTACTCTGTATCTAACCCGTGCTGTACCTGCCCCAGGAGTGTTTGATGGGACAGTGTAGAGGGAGTTTTACTCTGTATCTAACCCGTGCTGTACCTGCCCTGGGAGTGTTTGATGGGACAGTGTAGAGGGAGTTTTACTCTGTATCTAACCCATAGACGTACAGTGCGAAGTATCTTGAGGTCCCTGAAAGGTTGAGGGTTTGAGGCCCATGCATATGCATCAGTCTGTCATTCTGCCTGTGCACACTCCATTTTTCCCTAATCCTCTGGTTCCGTTCCCAAACACTCCGTCGGTGTGTAGTGTGATGTGGGAACAGATAATTGAGGGGAAATAGTTCCTCCAGGATGAAATGTCTGAGGTGCCCGGAGGCTTGAAGTCTGTAAGTCAGGTCAGCGACCGGAGGACCCAGACGCGGCAAACTAGGTTGAGTTATTTAGCCAGGCTCGATAATTGATTCGTGTTCATTTGTTGCTTTCATACAACACACAAGGGGATTCCAAGTAGGTTTGCCAACTCTGGTTAACCTGGGGGTTTCAGCACATGACCTCCCACCCCTGTCCGCCCTGTCTGGTTAAGCGGCCTTTCTTTTATCTTTCTCCAATATTTGTATAGCTAATAAAATGAAAATGAAAAATGCACAATGGTCCCGATGACTTTTTTTTCTCCTGGGTCGATCGCATTAGTGTCCTGGTAATTAAGCTTTAATTCCTGGAGTCTCCGGGCCAATCTGGGAGGGTTGGCAATCCTAATGCTGAGCCTCTGAGCCGACTGACGTTCCATGCCCATTTGCCCATTCAGCAGGATGAGCTGTGACAGGAGCCTGTCCCTTTCTCTTTGCCAGAGATGACTACCAGTCGCTGTGGCTTGTTGAGAGACACAGATTCCGCGGCTAGCTTCCTGCTCGAGCTGTGCACTGTGCCGAAGGTGATATCACTTAATCTTGAACTGGACATTGAGGAGGAAGCTGCCAGGTGAAGTGATATGAGCTTCGTGGCACCTCACAGACTGACTGTGGAGTACTGAGGCAGTTCTGTATACCGCTGACAGCAGTTCCTCGCTACTGCCAGTCTCGTCCCTTACTGCCAGTCTCGTCCCTTACTGCCAGCCTCGTCCCTTGCTGCCAGTCTCATCCCTTACTGCCAGTCTCGTCCCTTACTGCCCGCGTCGACCCTACTGCCAGCCTCGTTCCATTGTCACTGAATGACCACTCCCTGACCGGACGTGCCTGCCTGTCAGTAACAAGTCGTGTCTTTTACTCTCGTTTCTCCGCAGACGAAAGCTGCAGGTGATGACAGAACCTTCGAGCGCGATGACACGGCTTTTGACTTTGGAACTGCTGCCAACCTCTGCTTTGCTCTTGTCACATGGTCCTTGGCAGCTTACAAGAAGAGAACAATCAAACAAGACAGGAGTCCTACGGGTTCCTTCGTTTCACTCGGTGGAACTGCCACAGATGACTCTTTTTTGAACTAACCGCTGGACCGCCAGTGACTCATTTCCTCTCAGTGTTTCTCAGGATTAAACTGAACTCCAGTAGACCGAGTAAGCCTCAAGTCACGTTGTCGGGAGAGGACAGGCATCAGGTGTTTATACTCGGCTCTAGTTAGGGGTTTTCGCTGTGTTTTAAAAAGAACAAAAATGCTCTGTAAAGGATTTCTCACGTTCTCTTACCTTTTTATAGCTTTATATGCAGGATTATTTGAATTTCTTCAAGGACATAGGCCTCTAGAGGAGGCCGGTTGCCATAGTAACGTGTGTGTTTGTGTGCCAGTAAGGGGGTCGGTATTCCAATAATATTTATTCCCCTTGTATCCTGTGTGTAAGTGGAGGCACCGTGACAGGAACTTCCCAGGATGCTGATCGTGGCGTGACAGGATATTTTGCTCAAGGCGCATAAATATATTCCAGATCCTCCTTGGCGGGACGGGCAGAGGGAGCGAATAGATTCTGCCAGGGGCCAGACTCCAGGCATTGATCTAGATGGGGGAGGGCAGGCCCCAGGGGCAGTTTCTGATAGTAGTGCCAAACCCAGGGATAAGATTGTGATTGTGGGGTTCAGGCCCTGGAAATGGATCTGACGGGAGGAGGGCGGGGAGGGTCCTGGGAACAGATTATGATGGGTGGTGGGGGGGGAGGGGGGGGAATGATTCTGTTCAGAGTTCCCCGTGAGTGTGTTCTGGGGCAGGCTTGCATGGAATTCCAACACCCCCACCGCCCCCCCCCCCCCCCCGCTCCCCCCAGGATTGCTGCGATTTACAAAGACCAGCTCTGGGCAGTAATTCTCCCTCTTGGCCGTACCTGGAGGACAGGTGGGACTCTAGACTGCCCCATGTGGGGGAGGGGGGGTGTTGTTGGGTTTCTGCCTTGTTCACGTGTTGCCCGAATACCCGCCCCTCCAACCCCCTAACATTGGTGCACAGCCTTGTAAAAAAAAAAATCTCTAACATTTTCATTTTACACGAGGGCGCATCCATTTTTTATCTTGTGGTTGATCATGTGATTTGATCATGTGATTTGATGGAGCTGTTTTATCTGGGCTGTGGCTGTACAGATATTCTAACCCCACCCCCTCCCCCCAATTCCCCCCCCAACCTGTCCCGCGTCACGACACAGCCCCGTGCAACAGCACAGCCCCCTGTACAGGATGGGATTTGGTAAAGCAGTGAGGAGGAGCTGTGGGTTAGGGCAGTAAGAATCCCAGCTGTATCTCTGCTGGTGTAAGCATGGGAAATGCTCCCTGTTGGGACAACGCAGAGAAGGCAACGGAAACCGAGAACATTCGAGAAAATGAGCATCTCTCACACACGGGATTCTCCTCGCAATCGCAGAATTCTCCCTGAAATCAGGGGATTCTCCTCGCAATCGCAGAACTCTCCCTGAAATCGGGATAATCCCCAGAATCACCGAACTCTCCCTGAAATCAGGGGATTCTCCCTGAAATCAGGGAATTCTCACCCGCAATCGCGGAATTCTCCCTGAAATCAGGGGATTCTCCTCTCAATCGCAGAATTCTCCCTGAAATCAGGGGATTCTCACCCACAATCACGGAATTTGCCCCGCCCCAAATCACATAATTCGCCCTAAAATCACTTTTGTCTCTGTCCCTGAATCACCCTTAAAACCATTTTGCAGTCATCCCAAGATAACCTTGAAATCATCCTGGGATTCCTCCGAAATTATCCGAGGCGCCAGACTGGGAGGTGAGATGGAGCGTTGTTATTGTTGTTGTTTGTGTTTAAAAGCCACTGTGTCATTTGATTTGCACTTGTATTAAATTCCGATGTTCCGGCGATGTCTGCGGAGTTCCCGTCCCCCCGGGTCCGGATGCAAAGTTCCCGGAGCCAACCTCTGGCAGCATCGCTGGATGGTGTTACTTTTGTACTGACATCCTATCCCGGATGGTTTACAGGCTCTCGTGTTTTTTTAAAAAACTGTTCCAGGGCCTGCCGAGGCTCCTTTAAACATGAAGGGTTTTGTACCATCTGTGTTTGTCCTTTTTTTTAACATGATTTTTCTATTGGTTCTGTATAAACGGTTTAACATTGCACGTCAGCACCTCGAACCTCACATTCTGCATCCTTCAAACTTGTACGCATGCCACAACCTCAATAAAGTTTTGTAACTGGCACCCGGGCTGCAGGTTTGTGAAGTTGACCCTTTTGAGTCTCGCCCACCCCCCCGTCGTTTCCGTTTTGTTGCAACTCTCTCCTGCTCCTCGGACCTTTCCTCTGTTGTTCCTCTTCGGAACATTGGAACGGGAGGAGGCCATTCAGCCCCTCCAGCCTGTTCTGCCATTCAATTAGATCATGACTGATCTGTACCTCAACCCCATTTTACCCGCCTTGGTTCCATATCCCTTAATATCCTTACCTAACAAAAAAATTTATCAATCTCCGTTTTGAAATTTTCAACTGACCCCCCACCCCCCCAGCCTCAACAACTTTTTGGGGGAAAGAGTGCCACCGATTTCCACTGCCCTTTGTGTGAAGAAGTGCTTCCTGACAACACCCCTGAACGGCCTGGCTCTAATTTTAAGGTTATGCCCCCTTGTTCTGGTCTCCGTGCCTAACCACCGCCCCCCCCCCCCCCACCCCCCGAGGAAATAGTTTCTCTCTATCTACCCATCAACTCCTTTAATCATCTTTAACACCTCAATCAGATCACCCCTTAATCTTCTATACTCGATGGAATACAAGCCTAGTCTGTGCGACCTGTCCTCATAATTTAACCCTTTTAGAACATAAGAACATAAGAAATAAGAGCAGGAGTCGGCCACACGGCCCCTCGAGCCTGCTCCGCCATTCAATAAGATCACGGCTGATCATCGACCTCAACTCCACTTTCTCGCCCGATCTCCACATCCCTTGATTCATCGACCTCAACTCCACTTTCTCGCCTGATCTCCACATCCTTTGATTGCCCTAGAGTCCAAAAATCTATCTCTCTCAGCCTTGAATATACTCAAAGACTCAGCATTCACAGCCCTCTGGGGCAGAGAATTCCAAAGATTCACAACCCTCTAAGTGAAGAAATTCCTCCTCATCTTAGTCTTAAATGGCCGGCCCCTTATCCTGAGATTGTGCCCCCTGGTTCTAGACTCTCCAGCCAGGGGAAACAACCTCTCAGCATCTACCCTGTCAATTCCCCTCAGAATCTTATATGTTTCAATGAGATAATTTAGCCCTGGTATCATTCTGGTGAATCTGCGCTGCACCCCCTCCAAGGCCAATGTATCCTTCCTGAGATGCGGTGGCCAGAACTGAATACACTACTCCAGATGCGGTCTAACCAGAGCTTTATACAACTCTTCTCTGTGCATCCTCGCTCTGTACTAAGCAAGACTTATTGCACTGTCTCCTACTCTTACGTCACTCTTCCCCTTTGGGCTTCAACTCTATGGAGCTTCTAGTCTTCCTCGGTCTTTCCTTCATCCTACAACCCCAAGCTTGACCGTATCTAACCACAACTTCTTAATCCTTTCCTATTCTGTTCAACCCTGCTGGTGTTTACACCTAGGTTTACGGATTAATCACTGTTTACCTGCGCCCATTTCTTTAGCCTTGCTCATTCCTTCACACTGAATGCGGAGCTGAAGCATTAAAAACCTGTTGTGCAGTGATAAAAGATGAACAACACACATGCTGAATAGAGTTTACATGTGACCTAAGCTGGAGGCTTCATTTTGGAGCCAGAGTATTACACAGAAATTACAACACAGGAACAGGCCCGACCAGTCCCTGTTACTGTTTACCCTCCACATGAGCAGTCACCTTAAAAAAGAAAGACTTGCATTTATATCGCGCCTTTCACGACCTGGTCTCCTTATTTAAGGAAGGATATACTTGCATTGGAGGCAGTTCAGAGACGATTCACTAGGTTAATTCCAGAGATGAGGGGGTTGACTTATGAAGAAAGGTTGAGCAGGTTGGGCCTATACTCATTGGAATTTAGAAGACTGAGAGGTGATCTTATTGAAACATATGAGATACTGCGGGGGGGCTCGACAAGGTAGATGCAGAGAGGATGTTTCCCCTCGTGGGGAAATCCAGAACGCGGAGGCACAGTTTCAGAATAAAGGGTCGCTCTTTTAGAACTGGGATGAGGAAGAATTTCTTCTCTCAGATGGTCGTAAACCTGTGGAATTTTCTGCCCCAGAGAGCTGTGGAGGCTGGGTCATTAAATACAATTAAGGTGGAGATAGACAAATTTTTACAAGATAAGGGAGTGAAGGGTTATGGGGAGCGGGCGGGGAAGTGGCTTTGAGCCCAGGATCAGCCATGATCTTATTGAATGGCGGAGCAGGCTCGAGGAGCCGAGTGGCCTATTCCTGCTCCTATTTCTTATGTTCTCAGGACTTTACAAAGCGCTTCACAGTCAATGAAGCACTTTTTGAAGCGTAGTCACTGCTGCAATGTAGGAAACACAGCAACCTCTTTGACCAAGCTTTTGGTCACCTGTCCTAATATCTCCTTACATGGCTCGGGTCGAATTTTGTTTGACAACGCTCCTGCGAAGTGCCTTGGCACATTTTACTTTGTTAAAGGTGTTATATAAATGCAAGTTGTTGCTGTAATGCTGCCTCGACTGAGATAAGCTTAACCTAGCACAGTGCTGGGACTTTCCTGGTCTTTATGTGTCAGCCAGTGGCTCAGTGGGTAGCACACACTCGCCTCGGAGTCAGAAGGTTGTGGGTTCATAGTCCCACTCCAGAGACTTGAGCACATAATTCTAGGCTGACACTCCCCAGTGCAGTGCTGAGGGAGTGCCGCACTGTCGGAGGTGCCGTCTTTCGGATGAGACGTTAAACCGAGCTCCCCGTCTGCTCTCTCGGGTGGACGTAAAAGATCCCATGGCACTATTTCGAAGAAGAGCAGGGGAGTTCTCCCCGGTGTCCTGGTCAATATTTATCCCTCGATCAATGTAACAAAAACAGATTATCTGGTCATTATCACATTGCTGTTTGTGGGAGCTTGCTGTGCGCAAATTGGCTGCCGCGTTTCCCATATTACAACGGTGACTACACTTCAACAAAAAAAAGTACTTCATTGGCTGTAAAGTGCTTTGGGACGTCCGGTGGTTGTGAAAGGCGCTATATAAATGCAAGTCTTTCTTTTATGGGTCAGTACCACAGCGGGCAATGTATTTACCCAGTGAGGCTCCTTGTACCACATTTCCACAGCTGTGTTTCTGGCCATTGTCAGAGCCCTGCGATACTGTATAACAGAATCTTTTTTCCTGATCAGTTCTGCCTTATATCTTAATATAACAAGTGCTTGAAGGGGCAGTATGGAGAGAGTTTCACTCTATATCCAACTCACACTGTTTCAACAACCACTTGTATTTATATAGCGCCTTTAATATAGTAAAACGTCCCAAGGCGCTGCACAGCAGTATTATAAGACAATAAATGTGACACCGAGCCACATAAGGAGAAATTAGGACAGGTGACCAAAAGCTTGGTCAAAGAGGTAGGTTTTAATGAGCGTCTTCAAGGAGGAAAGAGAGGTAGTGAGGTGGAGAGGTTTAGGCAGGGAATTCCAGAGCTTAGGGCCTAGGCAACAGAAGGCACGGCCACCGATGGTTGAGCGATTATACTCAGGGATGCTCAAGAGGGCAGAATTAGAGGAGCGGAGATATCTCGGGGGATTGGGGTTGTGGGGCAGTAGGAGATTACAGAGATAGGGAGGGGCAAGGCCGTGGAGGATTTGAAAACGAGGATGAGAATTTTGAAATCGAGGCGTTGCTTAACTGGGAGCCACTGTAGGTCAGCGAGCACAGGGGAGATGGGCGAACGGGACTTGGTGCGAGTTAGTACACGGGCTGCCGAGTTTTGGATGACCTCAAGTTTACATAGGGTAGAATGTGGGAGGCCAGCCAGGAGGATGTTCTTGCCATGGAAGGAGTTCAGCAAAGATTCACCAGGCTGATACCTGGGATGGCAGGAATGACGTATGAGGAGAGATTGGGTTGATTGGGCTTGTACTCGCTGGAGTTTAGAAGAATGAAAGGGGATCTCATTGAAACTTATAAAATTCTGACAGGACTGGACAGACTAGATGCAGGAAGGATGTTCTCGATGGTCGGGGAGTCCAGAACCAGGGGACACAGTCTAAGGATAAGGGGTAAGCCATTTAGGACAGAGATGAGGAGGAATTTCTTTACCCAGAGAGTGGTGAACCTGTGGAATTCTCTACCACAGAAGGCAGTAGAGGCCAATTCATTAAATATATCCAAGAAGGAGTTGGATATATTTCTTAAGGCTAAAGGGATCAAGGGGTATGGGGAGAAAGCAGGGACCGGGTACTGAATTTGGATGATCAGCCATGATCGCATTGAATGGCAGAGCAGGCTCGAGGGGCCGAATGGCCTACTCCTGCTCCTATCTTCTATGTATCTATGAGTGCGTTGGAATAGTCAAGTGTAGAGGTAACAAAGGCATGGATGAGGGTTTCAGCAGCGGATGAGCTGAGGCAAGGGCGGAGACGGGCGATGTTACGGAGGTGGAAATAGGCGGTCTTAGCTATACCGCAGATATGTGGTCGGAAAAGATCGAGAAGTACAAACACTTAACACACCAAATCATCGACATGACCAAGGGCTCTTCCATCAAGAAGAAAATATAATATATAATGGAAATCTTGTATCTGCATGCACTTCCTGTCAACGTTTGCCATTATAAAATCCAGCATCCCCCTTTATAATGGAAATGCCTATAGAAACTTGTCACACTGGAGTGAAGGCCTCCCCTTGGGGAACCGCTGCAGCGCCATCACTGGTGGCAAGCAGTAATTGCAAGCTTACAATCGGGCAGCTTCTATTCCAAATATGGAAATAGAAATTTATACAAGATTTTAAAAAAGTGATAGAGTGCATGAGTTTAAAATTGGGACGGAATTGTACACTTCCTGGCAACTTTTTCCATTACAAATTCTATGAATGGGGGAGGATATGAAATTGGCTAAGGGACAGAAAATAGAGAGTGGGGTTGTTTTTCAGACTGTAAGGAAGTATACCATGGTTGTCGAGGGGTCTGTGTTGGGGGCCACTCTTTTTTTGGAGATATATTAATGACCTGGACTTGAGTATACGGGGCATAATTTCAAAGTTTGCAGAGGACGCGAAACTCGGAAATGTAATAAACAGTGAGGAGGATAGTAACAGACTTCAGGAGGACATAGACAAACTGGTGAAATGGGCAGACACATGGCAGAGGGAATATAATGGCGAGAAGCGTGAAGTGATTCAGTTTGGTAGGAAGAATGAGGAGAGGCAATACGAACTAAATGCTGCAATTTTAAAGGGAGTGCAGGGACAGAGAGACAGAGATGTGCATAAATCTTTGAAGGTGGCAGGACAAGTTGAGAAGGCTGTTAAAAAGGCATACGGAATCTATGGCTTTAATAATACAGGCATAGAGTACAAAAGCAAGGAAGTTGTGCTAAACCTTTATAAAACCCTGGTTAGGCCTCAGCTGGAGCACTGTGTTCAATTCTGGGCACCACACTTTAGGAAGGATGTCAACGCCTTACAGAGGGTGCAGAAGAGATTTACTAGAATGGTACCAGGGATGAAGCACTTCAGTTATGTGGAGAGACTGGAGAAACTGCGGTTGTTCTCCTGAGAGCAGAGAAGCTTAAGAGGAGATTTGATAGGGGTGTTCAAAATCATGAAGGATTTTGATAGAGTAAATAAGGAGAAACTGTTTTCAGTGGCAGAAGAGTCGGTAACCAGAGGACACAGATTTAAGGTGATTGACAAGAGAACCAGAGGTGACACGTGTGGTGTATGTGCCTTTAAGAGCCCCAGGTGTGCGTAATGCCGGTAATTGCCACTTGGGCTATATAAGCCTGTGTATTGTGTATATCCTTTAGAACCCCCCCCCAGACTTGCTTAGTAAATACCTATGAACCAACTCCTGTCTTCAGTGTCTTTATCTACACACGGACACTACAGTGGCGACGAAGTGGAAACGGACTTACCTGCAATTCGGCAGCACCTCAAGGACATCGATTCCTCCAGCGTCCAGAAGACTCAAGGAAGTAATAGAAACTGTGGTTTCACCAGCTGGCCAAGCTGGTGGCAGGTACTGCACTAATACTTCCTGGGCGTCAGGCTGGGGCTCCAGCGGCGGGCTCTACAGCTGAGACAGGCAGCGAAATCGGAGGCAAGCAATAACGGACTGGGAGGGTGCACTCGGGAGACGGCCGGCGCGGCAAGCAGGTCAGCGTTTAGACCTCCGTCGGGAACGAGTCTCCAACAGTGAATAAACGGAAACCACAGTAAAACAGCGTTGTTATCGGTAGCAGCGGCGGGAAAGCGCAGGAAGCGCCATATCATTGCTACAGAAAAAAAAAGCGCGGGAAGCGCCATATCTTTTTTGAAATGCCTAAGTCTGACAATATTGATGCTTTTGATAACGAAACAGAGCCTAACTTTGGCAATATTGATGTTTTTGATAACAAGATAGAGGATTGGACCACATATGTAGAAAGAGTGGAGGTGTTTTGCACCGCAAATGGAATAGAAGATGAAAAAAAAGCTTCAGTGCTTCTGGATCTAATGGGCGCAGAAACATACAAGCTGTTACGCAACTTAATCACTCCAGCCGAACCGATGGACAAGAATTTTGAGGAGATTGTTGATACCCTACACTGCCAATTCGAGGCAGGACTGGCAGATTCTCTGCAAGACAAATTCATCTGCGATCCCCTAAGTGTAGAAACACAAAAAAAGGTATCTTCTGGAAAAGATTTAACACTGGACAAGGCTTTCAGTGCAATAGGAGCGGCAAAGATACAGCAAAGGCCACAGGACTTCGGCACCCATGAAATGACACGGGGTTTCGAGAGATGTTATCGCTGCGGCAGATCCAACCATGACCAGAGGGATTGCTGGTTCAAAGAAAAAGCATGCAGGCGATGCGGAAAGATGGGACACATTCCACGTGTATGCCGATCTGAAAATAAAAAATCCACTAACGGGAAAAGAATCAATAAGGAAAAGCACAGAAAGGTACAAATGATGACGGACAGTAGCTCCAAAGACCAGAAGAGCGATAGCGACTCCGGGAACAAGAGACTAAGCTCTCTCAAATTACATAATGTAATTGCCAATGAAGATTACCAGACCATTTGGGTTACCCTCATAATAGCAGGGTCCCCAGTTAAAATGGAGCTAGATACAGGATCAGCTCTAACCGTAATAAATCGACGAGATTACGAGAGGCTATTTTCGCATATACCTCTAAAAGACACATCCATTATCTTAAAAACATATACGGGGCAGAAAGTATACCCCAAAGGAAAAATAAAGGTGCCTGTGGTATACAACGGCAAAGAAATACAAAAGTTGTATTTATACATTCTACAAGATGGTGGTCCACCGTTGTTGGGACGTGAATGGATAAGGAAGATACGTTTAGACTGGCACTCCATTCAGGCACTGACGGTGACCAGTAAGAAAAAAAACAATGATGACATCATACCTGAACGATTAAAAGACATCTTAGCCAACGCCAAAGAAGTGTTTCAAGAGAAACTAGGAACCTTGAAAGGCATCACCTCCTCAATAAAAGTGGAAGATGCAGCAATTCCAAAAAATTTTAAGGCAAGACCGGTGCCATACGCAATACGTCCGGCAGTCGAGGCAGAGCTGGAGAATTTGGAAAAGGCAGGCGTATTATCCAAAATAGATTGGAGCGAATGGGCAACACCCATCGTTCCAGTCATGAAAAAAGCATTGAAAAATAACTCTGAGGAACAGAGAAAAATCGCATCTGTGGGGACTTTAAGGTGACTGTAAACCCGGTCCTTCACACGGTACAGTATCCTCTTCTGAGGATAGAAGATATTTTCGCCTCACTATCCGGAGGAAAACGTTTCACAAAAATTGACTTGGCACAGGCATATCTACAGATGGAGGTTGAGGAGACCTCTAAAAAGTATCTCACAATAAACACACACAAAGGCCTGTACCAGTACAATCGACTGGTTTTTGGAGTAGCATCAGCTCCAGCTATCTGGCAAAGAGGTATGGAGCAAGTCCTGCAAGGGATTCCGGGGACTCAGTGTTACCTAGACGACATCCTTATAACAGGAGAAAACGACAACGAGCACCTTGCCAATTTGGAGCAGGTGCTCACTAGGCTGAAAGAACGGGGCCTACGAGCAAATCGCCCCAAGTGCGAATTTTTCCAAAATCAGATATCATATTGTGGCCACATAATTAATAAGGAAGGGTTGCATAAGTCACCTGAAAAAATTGAAGCAGTTATAAAAGCCCCAGCACCTGAAAATGTTTCACAATTGAGGTCATTCCTGGGATTAATAAATTACTATCATAAATTTTTACCGAACTTATCAACTATTCTACACCCTCTTAATGATCTTCTACAGACAGGAGTGATTTGGAAATGGAACGAAGACTGTAAACGTGCCTTCCATAAATGTAAAGACTTAATCACATCCGAGAAAGTTTTGGCTCATTACAACCCATCACTACCAATCAGACTGGCGTGCGATGCATCCCCTTACGGCATAGGAGCGGTATTGTCCCATAGATTCCCTGATGGCTCGGAACGGCCGATAGCTTTTGCGTCACGCTCATTGAACTCAGCTGAGCGTAACTATTCCCAGATAGACAGGGAAGCACTCAGCCTGGTATGGGGAGTGAAGAAATTCAACCATTACCTACACGGACAAAAATTTACCTTGCTGACTGACCATCAACCCCTCATCTCCATATTCAACCCTAAGAAAGGTGTCCCCATTATGACGGCACAAAGACTACAGAGGTGGTCCCTTTTTCTAGGGGCACACCAGTACAACATTGAATACAAAGGGTCAAAACAGCATGGGAATGCTGACGGTTTATCGCGCCTGCCGTTGCCAACGATAGAAGAGGCACCTACAGTAGACCCAGTAGAGATATTCCACTCTACCATAGTGGAATGTCTACCGGTGACAAATTCTGCCATTGAAAGGGAGACCAGAAATGACCCTACTCTCTCGCGGGTCTACGATTTAACAATAAAGGGATGGCCAGCACATGGTGAACCACTGTTGCCAGCATTCTCGCAAAGAAGAGAACAGCTGTCAGTGTGCCGAGGAACCTTGATGTGTGGATCCAGAGTGGTGATTCCACCCAAACTCCAGGATAAAGTGCTAAAGGAGCTTCACGAGGGGCATCTGGGTGGAGTGAAAATGAAGAACCTAGCTAGGGCGTTTGTATGGTGGCCAGGTATCGATGGAGACATCGAAGACATGACCAAGAGCTGCCTAGGATGCCAGAAGGTCCAAAATGCTCCGCCACAGGCCCCTCTACATCCATGGGAGTGGCCCTCATCTCCCTGGCAAAGGGTGCACATCGACTTTGCTGGTCCATTTATGGACTCAATGTTCTTAATCGCAGTTGATGCACACTCCAAGTGGCCGGAGGTAATAAAGATGTCCTCCACCACCACGGAAAAAACCATCACAGTATTAAGGACCATATTTGCCAGGAATGGGCTGCCGGAACAGATATGTTCTGATAATGGACCGCAATTTGTGTCCGAAGAATTCAGAAAGTTCTTAAAGAACAATGGGGTAAAGCACTACACGTCCGCCCCATACCATCCCGCCACCAATGGATTGGCTGAAAGGTTTGTCCAGACCTTTAAGAAGGCCATAAAGGCCATGGGTAATGAAGACATAAAACTTCAGCACAAAGTGGATAACTTCTTATTTGCATATAGGAATGCAACACATATGGTTACAAACCAAACTCCCGCCATGATGTTCTACAATAGAAACCTAAGATGCCGGCTGGATTTGGTCAAGCCCAACATCCGAAGGGACGTGGAGAACCGGCAGTTTCAGGGCATGAATGAAAGGCCAACTAGGGCCTTCCAGATCGGCCAACCGGTTTTGGCCCGGGACTACCGTACCGAGAAATGGCAGCCTGGAACTATCTGCACACGACTAGGACCACTGATGTATACCGTGGACATCGGAGAAAGCATAATAAGGCGCCATGCTGACCAAATCATCAAGTCATCCGAAAAGGGACAACCTACACCACCACGCTATACATCTAACGATGAAGTAGAGATACCCATATCTACCTCCGATCCGGTGATACTGGAACCCGATGAACCCGACACTGGCCTTCAAGCCGAATCAGCCTTGCCAGAAGAACCTACTACACCACCAGAAACTACTACACCCCCGAGGCGTTATCCGGACCGAGTCAGGAAGCCTCCTGAGAGACTAACTTATAATTAATTAATACAGCAATGTATATTATTTTGCATATAACATGTAATTAATAATTACTTAAAATATGATGTACTAGTTAGCTAGAAGGGGTGGAATTGTGGTGTATGTGCCTTTAAGAGCCCCAGGTGTGCGTAATGCCGGTAATTGCCACTTGGGCTATATAAGCCTGTGTATTGTGTATATCCTTTAGAACCCCCCCCCCCAGATTTGCTTAGTAAATACCTATGAACCAACTCCTGTCTCCAGTGTCTTTATCTACACACGGACACTACAACACGCGGAAACATTTTTTCACGCCGCGAGTTGTTGTGATCTGGGATGCTCTGCCTGAAAGGGCGGCGGAAGCAGATTCAATCGTAGCTTCCGAAAGGGAATTGGATAAATACTTGATGGGGAAATAGTTGCAGGGCTCTGGGGAAAGGGCAGGGGGAGTGGGGCTAATTGCATAGCTCTTTCAAAGAGCAGGCACGATGGGCCGAATGGTCTCCTTCTGTGCTGTGTCATTCTGTGATTCTATGTCCATATTTATAGTGGGCATCACCTGTACAAATGTGTTATGCTGTCGTTACACTCTTCTGCCAGTGGTGGTGCTGCAGCATGTCCACAGGTTTAGGGGGTGTGGTAATTACAATGGGTCGTTTTTATTTCAGATCATAACAACCGCTTCCATTGATACTGCTGTAAGCATTAACACCTCCTCTGGATCCATCTTTTGTTTCCTTACTTGACCCAGTACCGCCCCTTTTGCCATTTAATCACTCCTGCCCTCCACCCTATTGCAAACCTTCCCTTTTGTGCTTTCCCCACCTCCTTTTTCCTTGGCTCTGTACTTGCGTATAAACTTCTTGCAGTTCTGATGAAAGGTCATCGACCTGAAACGTTAACTCAGTTTCTCTCTCCACAGAAGCTGCCCGTCCTGCTGAGTGCCTCCAGCATTTTCTGTTTTTATTTCAGATTTTCAATAGCTGCAGTCCTTTGGTTTTGTAATAATAATTATATATTTGGGGTGGCAGTGTTAGAGTCCTGATACCAGGGACTGCACCATCTCCTGTGGTCCTAAGAGGGCTGACCTTTCAGAGAATGCTTCACCAATTTATAGGTCTTTCATGAATAAATGACACAACAGCTTTACGCGAAGCCTTACATGCACCTCTTCCCCAACAGAGGGGGACGCTGTCCCCGGAGTCTGCACACATTCCACCCCAACACAGGGAGCACTGTGTCCCTGGAGGGTTTTTTTCGTTCATGGGCTCTTGGTGTCGTTGGCAAAGCCAGCATTCATTGCCCATCCCTAATTGCCCTTGAGAAGGTGGTAGTGAGCCGCCTTCTTGAACAAGCTGCTGTCCGTGTGGTGAAGGTACTCCCACAGTGCTGTTAGGGAGGGAGTTCCAGGATTTTGACCCAGCGACGATGAAGGAACGGCCGATATATTTCCAAGTCAGGATGATGTGTGACTTGGAGGGGAACTTGGAGGTGGTGGTGTTCCCATGCGTCTGTGGCCCTTGTCCTTCTAGGTGGAAGAGGTCGCGGGTTTCGGAGGTGCTGCCAAAGAAGCCTTGGCGAGTTGCTGCGGTGCATCTTGTAGATGGTACACACTGCAGCCACGGTGCGCCGGTGGTGGACGGGGTGCCAATCAAGCAGACTGTATTGCCCTGGACGATGTTGAGCTTCTTGAATGCTGTTGGAACTGCACTCCTTCAGGCAAGTTGAAAGTATTCCCTCACACTCCTGACTTGTGCCATGTAGATGGTGGAAAGGCTTTGGGGAGTCAGGTGGTGAGACACTCGCTGCAGAATACCCAGCCTCTGACCTGCTCTTGTAGTCACATTATTTATGTGGCGGGTCCAGTTAAGTTTCTGGTCAATGGTAACCCCCAGGTTATTGATGCTGGGGGATTCGGCGATGGTAATGCCATTGAATGTCAAGGGGTGGTGGTTAGACTCTCGGTTGTTGGAGATAGTCATTGCCTGGAACTTGTGTGGCGCGAATGTTACCTGCTACTTATCAGCCCAAGCCTGAATGTCATCTAGGTCTTGCTACATGCGGGCATGGACTGCTTCATTATCTGAGGAGTTGTGAATGGCGCTGAACACTGTGCAATCATCAGCGAACATCCCCCATTTATGACCTTATGTTGGCGGGAAGGTCATTGATGAGGTAGCTGAAGATGGTTGGGCCTAGGACACTGCCCTGAGGAACTCCTGCAGCGATGGCCTGGGGCTGTGATGATTGACCTTCAACCACCACAACCATCTTCCTTTGGGCTAGGCATAACTCCAGCCAGTGGAGAGTTTCCCGCCACCCCCGCCCCCCCCCCCCCCCGATTCCCATGGACTTCAGTTTTACTAAGGCTCCTCGATGCCACACTCGGTAAAATGCTGCCTTGATGTCAAGGGCAGTCACTTTCAATTCAATTCAATTCAATTCAAATCGCTTTATTGGCATGACAAGTTACATCTTATGTTGCCAAAGCATCAGAAAACATTCATGTTTGTTCACAAAAATACAGATCTATCCACTCTCACCGCACCTCTGGAATTCAGCTCTTTTGTCCATGTTTGGACCAAGGCTGTAATGAGGTCTGCCCACCTTCCTCCCCGGCAGAGGGGGCGCTGTCCCCGGAGTCGGCGCACATTCCTCCCCGGCAGAGGAGGCGCTGTCCCCCCGGAGTCTGCGCACCTTTCTCCCCGGCAGAGGGGGCGCTGTCCCCGGAGTCTGCGCACTTTCCTCCCCGGCAGAGGAGGCGCTGTCCCTCCGGAGTCCGCGCATATTCCTCCCCGGCAGAGGGGGCGCTGTCCCCGGAGTCTGCGCACCTTCCTCCCCGGCAGAGGGGGCGCTGTCCCCGGAGTCTGCCCACATTCCTCCCCGGCAGAAGGGGCGCTGTCCCCGGAGTCTGCGCACATTCCTCCCCGGCAGAGGGGGCGCTGTCTCCGGAGTCTTGCCCCCCTACCGCTGACTGAGGGCTGGGTGCAGGGGTGCTTCCGAGTGAAAGGTCGGAGCTGCCGTTGTTGGGGAAACGAGTGTGGCCTAGTCGGGAGGTGTGGAGCCTGTAAACCGCAGAGGGTGAGTGCGGGGTTGAGTGTCTACACTGGCTGTCCGTCCCCCCGCGTTACTGCTGTTCAATCGGAACTAAATGCGACAAATACACCCGAGGCCCCGGAAACGACAGGCCTGGACCCGATCCCCATTGACCCGGGACATCATTGACTCCGAGACCTCAGTAACCCCGGGTCCCCGTTAATCTGATCCCCATTGACCCGGGATGCCCATTGACCCGGGACATCATTGACTCCGAGACCTCAGTAACCCCGGGTCCTCGTTAACCTGATCCCCTGTAACCCATTGACCCGGAATCCCCATTGACCTCGGGACCCCAGTAACCCCGGGTCCCCGTTAACCTGATTCCCTGTAACCCCGGATCCCCATTGACCCCGGGACCCCAGTAACCCCGGGTCCCCGTTAACCTGATTCCCTGTAACCCCGGATCCCCATTGACCCCGGGCCCCCAGTAACCCCGGGTCCCCGTTAACCTGATTCCCTGTAACCCCGGATCCCCATTGACCCCGGGACCCCAGTAACCCCGGGTCCCCGTTAACCTGATTCCCTGTAACCCCGGATCCCCATTGACCCCGGGACCCCAGTAACCCCGGGTCCCCGTTAACCTGATCCCCTGTAACCCATTGACCCAGGATCCCCAGTGACCCCAGGATCCCCATTGACCCGGGGCCCCATTAACCCTGGGATCCCCATTGACCCTGGGACCCCAGTGACCCCGGGTCCTCATTAACCTGATCCCCAGTAACCCATTCCCTCTCCTGTCCGCCACAGTGGAGCCACCACGTCTCCGGTGGTCCATCCCGCAGGAGTACCCCATCCGATCATCTCCCACTCCCAAAATACCTCAGTGGATCTTCTAGCACCCCCGCCCTCCCCTCCGCCCAGGTTAGCTCACTGATTTTCCTCCCTGTTCCTGACCTAATTTTTAACCCAGTATCATGCTCTCCCCTCGCCGGTACCGGGCAGAGGATTAGTTGGGGCACTGTTGGGAAGCGGATGCACTGCAGAAATATTTAAAGGGATATGATTTACAGGTCGATGGAGAAAAAGTAGGGGACTGGGATTCATTGGGCAGTTTTTTCAAAGAGCCGGCACATGCACGATGGTGCGAATGGCCTCATTGTTGGTCAGTGCTTAATGTTACCTGTTTGCAGAGTTGCCATGGGATCGTTGGAGAAGTGGGTGAACGACCAGCTACACCAGCTGCTGGGGCTGAGCGACAAGTACGTGGCGCAGTTCCTGATTGGCACAGCCCAGCGAAGCAACAGCGCGCCGGACTTCATCCAGCGTCTGGAGGACACGGGAACCGTTGACATCACGCAGAGTGTCCGGCTGTTCGCAAACGAGCTGTGGATGAAGGTGGGTGCTGGGGTGGGATGGATGGAAGGCTGAGGGCACCTTTTTGGTGGGGTTCCAGGCTGTGTAATGTGGCATCAATGTGCTGAGAGGTACAAGGTATTGGGTTTTTGGGTTCCTGATCCAGGTCAGTGCCGGGTCACTCAGCACCTGTGGGTGGGCTGCTGGGACTCCCCCGCCCCCCCCCCCCCCCCCCATGTAAATTGGTAACGCAGTGACGGGCAGGAGGCAGCCCTGGCACTGTGCCCTGTGTGGGGGCAGGGGGCAGTCTGATTGTGTGTGTGTGTGAGTGTGCAGGGGACAGTCTGACACGAGTGCCGCCTTGACTTTCTGCTGTCTTCCCCTGATCAGATCCCCAAGAAGCCGCAGGTTGAGAAGGCGTCACGTGCTGTTGAGCGAGAGGCCCTCGCTATACAGCAGAAGAATCGGACCTACACGTTACTGGAGGACAGCGAAGAGAGCGAGCCCGAGGAGAAGCAGAGCAGCCACAAGGGCAAAAGGAAACGGCGGCACATCCGAAAAAAGAAAGCGGCATCGTCGGAGAGTGACGCCGACGAGAAAACGTACGTATCTGCAGTGAGGAGGGGGAGAGTGGAGAGGAAATCGGTAACGCAGTGATGGGCAGGAGGCAGCCTGGCACTGTGTCCTCTGTGTGGCTGGGGGACAGCCAGGCACAGTGCCCTTTGTGTGGGCGGGGGGCAGTCTGACACTGTGTGGGGGGAGACAGTCTGACACTGTGTGGGGGGAGACAGTCTGACACTGTGTGGGGGGGACAGTCTGACACTGTGTGTGGGGGGGGACAGTCTGACACTGTGTGTGTTTGTGGGGGACAGTCTGACACTGTGTGTAGAAACATAGAAGATAGGAGCAGGAGTAGGCCATTTGGCCCCTCGGGCCTGCTCCGCCATTCAATGCGATCATGGCTGATCATCCAAATTCAGTACCCTGTCCCTGCTTTCTCCCCATACCCCTTGATCCCTTTAGCCTTAAGAAATATGTCCAACTCCTTCTTGAATATATTTAATGAATTGGCCTCTACTGCCTCCTGTGGTAGAGAATTCCACAGGTTCACCACTCTCTGGGTGAAGAAATTCCTCCTCATTTCTGTCCTAAATGGCTTACCCCTTATCCTTAGACTATGACCCCTGGTTCTGGACTCCCCGACCATCGGGAACATCCTTCCTGCATCTAGTCTGTCCAGTCCTGTCAGAATTTTATAAGTTTCAATGAGATCCCCTCTCATTCTTCTAAACTCCAGCAAGTATAAGCCCAATCGACCCAATCTCTCCTCATACGTAATTCCTGCCATCCCAGGTATCAGCCTGGTGAATCTTCGCTGAACTCCTTCCATGGCAAGAACATCCTTCCTCAGATAAGGCGACCAAAACTGCACACAATACTCAAGATGTGGTCTCACCAAGGCCCTGTACAACTGCAGCAAGACATCCTTGTTCCTGTACTCAAACCCTCTCGCTACGAAGGCCAACATACCATTTGCCTTCTTAACCGCCTATTGCACCTGCATGCTTACCTTCAGCGACTGGTGCACAAGGACACCCAGGTCTCGTTGCACTTCCCCTTCTCCCAATCTATTGCCATTCAGATAATAATCTGCCTTCCTGTTTTTGCCACCAAAGTGGATAACCTCGCATTTATCCATGTTATATTGCATCTGCCATGCTTCTGCCCAATCACCCAACCTGTCCAAATCATCCTGGAGTTTCTCGGCATCCTCCTCACAGCACACACGTCCACCCAGCTTTGTGTCGTCTGCAAACTTGGAGATATTACATCTAGTTCCCTCGTCTAGATCATTAATATATATTGTGAATAGCTGGGGTCCAAGGACCGATCCCTGCGGTATCCAACTAGTCACTGCCTGCCACTCGGAAAAAGACCCGTTTATTCCAACTCTTTGCTTTCTGTCTGCCAACCAGTTCTCTATCCAAGTCAATACCTTGCCCCCAATCCCATGTGCCTTAACTTTACACGCTAATCTCTTATGCGGGACCTTATCGAAAGCCTTCTGAAAGTCCAAATACACCACATCCACTGGTTCTCCCTTATCTATTTTACCAGTTACATCCTCAAAAAATTCCAGTAGATTAGTCAAGCACAATTTACCTTTTGTAAATCCATGTTGACTTTGTCCGATCCTGTCACTGTTTATCCAAGTGCTCTGCTATTACATCTTTTATAATGGACTCTAGCATTTTCCCCACTACCGATGTCAGGCTTACCGGTCTGTAATTCCCCGTTTTCTCTCTACCACCTTTTTTGAATAGTGGGGTAACATTAGCTACCCTCCAATCCATGGGTACTGTTCCAGATTCCATCGAATGTTGGAAGATGATCAGCAATGCATCTACTATTTCTAGGGCCACTTCCTTAAGTACCCTAGGATGTAGATTATCAGGCCCTGGGGATTTATCAGCCTTCAATCCCATCAATTTCCCTATCGCCATTTCCCTACAAATACTGATTTCTTTCAGTTCCTCCCTTTCATCAGACCCTATGTTCTCTGACATCTCTGGGAGTTTATTTGTGTCCTCCTTTGTGAAGACAGAACCAAAATATGTATTTAATTGGCCTGCCATTTCTTTGTTCCCCACTATAAATTCCCCTGATTCTGACTGCAAGGGACCTACGCTTGACTTCACCAATCTTTTTCTCTTATATCTATAAAAGCTTTTACATTCAATTTTTATGTTCCCTGAAAGCTTACTCTCATATTCTATTTTCCCCTTCTTAGGGGGCTGGGGACAGTCTGACACTGTGTGTAGGGTGCTGGGGACAGCCTGCCCCTCAGCCCTGTATCCTGGTATGTTGGGAGTGGCGTGTTTGGGATGAGTCCTGCTGATTAGTCTATTCCTTGGTGATCAGGAAGAAGTCCCCGTCGCCGCAGAAACAGTCAGGATCTGAAGAAGAAGAATGGGAGAAAGAAGAGAAGGACCGCTTGAAAGATCTGGAGGAGCGAGATGCCTTCGCTGAACGAATCAAACAACGGGACAAGGATAGGACCCGCAACATCCTGGAGCGCTCTGACAAGAAGGTGGGAGGGTGTTCTGAGAAGCTCGGGAACGTAGGAGCAGGAGGAGGCCATTCAGCCCCTCGAGCCTGCTCCACCATTTAATCAGATCACGGTATCTTATCTCCCATCTACCCGCCTTAGTTCCATAAAACTTAATACAGTACCAGTAGCTGGAGTGTTATCCTGGTGAGGTGGAGGATTGAAGATACTGCAGGTTGAAATTTGAGGGTCAAATTGTCACATCCTCTCCTGCCTCACCCCTGCCAGTGGCCGTTTCCCTGGTGCAGGCACTGTAAGGAAGCGGGTTCAGGAGATGGGTAGAGTTAACCCGCTGTGCTGTGCTGCTGCTCCACACAGACCAGGGAGGTCCCAGTGTCCGTGCCCCCATCTTAACTGATCCCAGTCAGCGTGGCAATCGACGCCTCGCGCTTACAGAAGGACAAAAAAATCGGTCAGAGTCGCTGCTGCTGATTACTTGCCACTGACTCTTGGTGCACATGGAGCAACGACCGGTTCAGTCCTTGCTGTGACGCCTTCCAGCGTCAGATACCTTGCTGACAATTGTCCATGCTCACGCTCCAAGAACAACCACTTGGTCTGGTGCCTGAGAACGCTAAACACCCGGGAGTGAGTTACAGGCTAGAATCTAATCGAGGGGTTCAGATGGTTTGTATATAGAATAATGGATACCTGGGAGTGAGATACAGGCTGGAATCTAATCGAGGGGTTCAGATGGTTTATATATAGAATAATGGATACCTGGGAGTGAGATACAGGTTGGCATCTAATCGAGGGGTTCAGATGGTTTATATATAGAATAATGGATACCTGGGAGTGAGTTACAGGTTGGCATCTAATCGAGGGGTTCAGATGGTTTATATATAGAATAACGGATACCTGGGAGTGAGTTACAGGCTGGAATCTAATCGAGGGGTTCAGATGGTTTATATATAGAATAATGGATACCCGGGAGTGAGTTACAGGCTGGAATCTAATTGAGGGGTTCAGATGGTTTATATATCGAATAACGGATACCTGGGAGTGAGTTACAGGCTGGAATCTAATCGAGGGGTTCAGATGGTTTATATATAGAAATAATGGATACCTGGGAGTGAGTTACAGGCTGGAATCTAATCGAGGGGTTCAGATGGTTTATATATAGAATAATGGATACCTGGGAGTGAGTTACAGGTTGGCATCTAATCGAGGGGTTCAGATGGTTTATATATAGAAATAATGGATACCTGGGAGTGAGTTACAGGCTGGAATCTAATCGAGGGGTTCAGATGGTTTATATATAGAAATAATGGATACCTGGGAGTGAGTTACAGGCTGGAATCTAATCGAGGGGTTCAGATGGTTTATATATAGAATAATGGATACCTGGGAGTGAGTTACAGGCTGCAATCTAATCGAGGGGTTCAGATGGTTTATATATAGAATAATAATGGATACCTGGGAGTGGATTACAGGCTGGAATCTAATCGAGGGGTTCAGATGGTTTATATATAGAATAATAATGGATACCTGGGAGTGAGATACAGGCTGGACTCTTCATGCTGGAGTTACGGTGTAGAGTAGGGTATCTGTGAATGAATATACAAAGCATGAGCTACGTGGTTAATGACTGACTCTGCTGTACTGCTTTCTCTTGTTCCAGGCCTACGAAGAAGCTCAGAAACGTCTGAAGATGGGAGAAGAGGATCAGCGGGCAATAGTACGAGAAGCTGTGGTGTTTGCGTTCAGTCGGGGCGATGGAGGGCATCGTCTCTCTGCAGGCTTGGTGCTGCCGCTGTGTAATGTGTGCTTGGCTACGGCATGGGGGGGTGGGGTCCACTGTTTCACTTGCTCAGTGCTCTCATTGTGTAAAGGCAACAGAAAAAATGACTGACCTCAACCTGCCTCAGCGATGCTCCTTCCCGCTGTCTCCACGGGTACAGCGTAGTGCTATGGCAGCTTTCCTTTAATGTATGTGGGGAAGTAGATCTTCAGTCACGTGCTGAGTTTGGTTTATCAAGTCACCTGGGCACTGGCTGGCTCAGTGGGTCGGACACTGACCATCCATCTCTGGGACCAACAGGGTTCAACTCCCAAGACAACCTGGGATGGAATGGAAGTCTGATGGCTGTAAGTGGTTCATTGTGAAATGAATATTGGCATCCACTGCCCAAAGCACAGAACTGGTACCAATGCAACAGCAGTGTCACATTGAGAGGCCACAGGACAGCTGCAATGAAGAAATGACCCACTCGGGGTGTATGTGGTGTCCTTCTGGGGTTGGGACCTGAGGCAAATTGTTAGGCAGTGTAGCAGCAGCTTTACTCTGTATCTAACTCGTGCTGTACCTGCCCTAGGAGTATTTGATGGGACAGTGTAGAGCGAGCTTTACTCTGTATCTAACCCATGCTGTACCTGCCCTGGGAGTGTTTGATGGGACAGTGTAGAGGGAGCTTTATTCTGTATCTAACCCGTGTTGTACCTGCCCTGGGAGTGTTTGATGGGACAGTGTAGAGGGAGCTTCACTCTGTATATAACCCGTGCTGTACCTGCCCTGGGAGTGATGGGACAGTGTAGAGCAAGCTTTACTCTGTATCTAACCCATGCTGTACCTGCCCTGGGAGTGTTTGATGGGACAGGGTAGAGGGAGCTTTACTCTGTATCTAACCCGTGTTGTACCTGCCCTGGGAGTGATTGACGGGACAGTGTAGAGGGAGCTTTACTCTGTATGTAACCCATGCTGCACCTGCCCTGGGAATGCTTGATGGGACAGTGTAGAGGGAGCTTTACTCTGTATCTAGCCTGTGCTGTACCTGCCCTGGGAGTGTTTGATGGGACAGTGTAGAGGGAGCTTTACTCTGTATCTAACCCATGTTGTACCTGCCCTGGGAGTGTTTGATAGGACAGTGTAGAGGGAGCTTTACTCTGTATCTAACCCATGCTGTACCTGAGCTGGGAGTGTTTGATGGGACAGTGTAGAGGGAGCTTTACTCTGTATCTAACCTGTGCTGTACCTGCCCTGGGAGTGTTTGATGGGACAGTGTAGAGGGTGCTTTACTCTGTATCTAACCCGTGCTGGACCTGCCCTGGGAGTGTTTGATGGGACAGTGTAGAGGGAGCTTTATTCTGTATCTAACCCGTGCTGTACCTGCCCTGGGAGTGATTGACGGGACAGTGTAGAGGGAGCTTTACTCTGTATCTAACCCATGCTGCACCTGCCCTGGGAATGTTTGATGGGACAGTGTAGGGGGAGCTTTACTCTGTATCTAACCTGTGCTGTACCTGCCCTGGGAGTGTTTGATGGGACAGTGTAGAGGGAGCTTTACTCTGTATCTAACCCATGCTGCACCTGCCCTGGGAATGTTTGATGGGACAGTGTAGGGGGAGCTTTACTCTGTATCTAACCTGTGCTGTACCTGCCCTGGGAGTGTTTGATGGGACAGTGTAGAGGGTGCTTTACTCTGTATCTAACCCGTGCTGGACCGGCCCTGGGAGTGTTTGATGGGACAGTGTAGAGGGAGCTTTACTCTGTATCTAACCTGTGCTGTACCTGCCCTGGGAGTGTTTGATGGGACACTTGCTGCTAAGAGGTTCGGTACCCTTGATGCTGTCAGTGCTAACTTCCCTTCACTGATGAGCGCAAGGTTCCCAACGGAACAGGTGAAAGTTGTGCCACGCACGTTGGGAAATGACAGCCAAATGAGATATTCATTGGATTGCCATGGGCTATGTGTGTGAGTGAGACGCTGGAGTGAGTGTGCGAAGTATCTGATCAATTTTAACCCTTCCCCTCCTAGATCCCGGAGCTGCGGAAGAAATCGAGGCGAGATTACCTGGGCAAGCGAGAGCAGGAGAAGCTGGAGGACCTGGAGGCGGAAATCCTGGACGACGAGTACTTGTTCTCCTCGAGTGAGCTCACCACCCGGGAGAAGCAGCAGCTGGACTACAAGAAGGAAGTGCGCGACCTGGCCAGGGAGTACAAGGTAGCAGGAGACCGGGAGAAGCAGGAGACGAGCAACCGCTATTACATGCCCGAGGAGTCCCGCAACAAGGTAGGTACAGATGGGCGCAGTGGGGCACGCAGGAAGCGTTCAGCTGGCATGTGTATGGTGGTCTATTCTGGGCAACGTGTTTCATCTTTCAGCTTGAGGATCGTGCACGGTGTGATATCCACAGGGGAGCGCGTGCGGTGTGACATTCTGGGGGAGAGCATGCGATGTGACATCCCGGGGGAGCGCACGACGTGACATCCCGGGGGAGAGCGCGCGCGACGTGACATCCCGGGGGAGAGCGCGCGCGACGTGACATCCCGGGGGAGAGCGCGCGCGACGTGACATCCCGGGGGAGAGCGCGCGCGACGTGACATCCCGGGGGGAGCGCGCGCGCGACGTGACCTCCCGGGGGGAGCGCGTGCGCAACGTGACATCCCGGGGGCGAGCGCGCGCGTCGTGACATCCCGCGGGGGGGGGAGCGCGCGCGTCGTGACATCCCGCGGGGGGGGAGCGCGCGCGTCGTGACATCCCGCGGGGGGGGAGCGCGCGCGACGTGACATCCCGCGGGGGGGGGGGGGGTGGAGCGCGCGCGACGTGACATCCCAGGGGAGACTGCGCGTGACGTGACATCCCGGGTGAGCGGGGGGAGCATGACCGGGTTGACGGTTCAGATTATGTGCCTATTTCTTGGGGTGAAACTTGAACTTAAGCCTTCTGACCCAGATCGAGTGTTACCAGCTGAGCCAAGCCTGCGCTGTGTCAAAGTTGTTCCGTGGCTTATTTTGCCTGAACCTTGGCTTGTAATTAGTTGCTGCCTCGGCGTCCTGTTTGACCGCCGCGGACCCCCTTGTTCTGTATCGCAGCTTTAATTTATGTGTGATGTCCTCTTTGTACTTTAATAGAAAGTGCCCGATCGCTACGAGGAGCCCACGGCAGACGACAAACATGCCCCGCGGGACGAGCAGAAGCGCTGGGAGGAGGAGCACATGGAAGCGGCCCTGCTGAAGTTCGGGGCCCGAGACGCCCGGGAGCGCAACAAGCAGAAAGAGTACGAGCTTGTGATGGAGGAGGATGAGATGATTGACTTTGTGACCTCTGTGACCATGCAGGGGACCGTGGCCAAGGTAGGCTAGCTGCAACAGAGCGGCAAGCAAATAGAGTCTGCGTGCTCACCACCTGCCTTCATTCATCAGCCTGACAAATGCATGGAATTACATCAGAGAAGCCTAGAATCTTATAGCACAGAAGGAGGCCATTCGGCCCGTCGTGCCTGTGCTGGCTCTTTGAAAGAGCTGTTGTGGTTTTTTTTATTCGTTTATGGGATCAGGGCATCGCTGGCAAGGCCAGCATTTATTGCCCATCCCTAGTTGCCCTTGAGAAGGTGGTGGTGAGCCGCCGCCTTGTCCGTAACCCTGTAAGTTCCTCATCCTCAAGAACCTGTCCAACTCCCATTTGAGATCATTTATGGAATCAGCTTCCACTTCCTTTTCTGGTAGAGCCTTCAAGATCCCAACAACTCTGAGTGAAAAAACTTCTCATCTCCCCTCTAGATCTTTTTCCAATGTTTTTGAATCTGTTACCTCTAGTTATTGACGCACTCACCAGAGGGAATATTTTTTTCCCTATTTACTCTATCAAAACCTCTCATCATCTTGAAAACCTCTATTAGGTCATCTCTTAACCTTCTCTGTTCCAAGGAAAACAGTCCTAACTTTTCCAACCGCTCCTCATAGCTGAAGCCCTTCATTCACTAGAGTATTCACTAGAGTTTAGAAGAATGAGAGGGGATCTCATTGAAACATCTAAAATTCTGACAGGGCTAGACAGACTGGATGCAGGGAAGAGGTTTCCCCTGGCTGGGGGGTCTAGAACGAGGGGTCACAGGATACAGGGTAGGACATTTAGGACTGAGATGAGGAGAAATGTCTTCACTCGGAGGGTGGTGAACCTGTGGAATTCTCTACCACAGAAGGCTGTGGAGGCTGAGTCACTGAATATATTTAAGAAGGAGATAGATAGATTTCTAGACACAAAAGGCATCAAGGGGTATGGGGAGAGAGCGGGAATATGGTATTGAGATAGAGGATCAGCCATGATCATATTGAATGGCGGAGCAGGCTCGAAGGGCCGAATGGCCTACTCCTGCTCCTATTTTTCTATGTTTTCCTGGTAACACCCTGGCATACCTCCTCTGTACCCTTTCTAATGCCTATATTGTACAGCACAGAAACAGGCCATTCGACCCAACTGGTCCATGCCGGTGTTTATGTTCCACACGAGCCTCCTCCCTCTCTACTACATCTCGCCCTGTCAGCGTATCCTTCTATTCCTTCCTTCCCCATGCACTTATCTAGCTTGCCCTGAAGGCAGAGATCTCGGAGGGTTGTAGGGCTGGAGGAGGTTACAGAGATGGAGAGGGGGCAAAGCCATGGAGGGGTATGGAACACGAGGATGGGAATTTTTAAATCGAGGTGTTTGGTGACCGGGAGCCAATGTAACAACTGAGCATGGGCGACGCCACAGCCAATCTTCCACTAATGGAGATCATCAAATGGTTGGGTTATTCCAGTGCTCTCTCGGCTGGCCTCCCTAGTTCTTCCCTCCATAAGCTTGAGGTCATCCAAAACTCTGCTGCCCGTGTCCTAACTCGCACCAAGTCCCACTCACCCAATCTCTGTGCTTGCTGACTTCCATTGGCTCCCAGTTAAGCAACGCCTCTATTAAAATTCTCATCCTTGTTTTCACATCCCTCCATGGCCTCAGCACGCCTTATCTCTAATCTCCTCCAGCCCGACAATTCCCCTAGACCTTAGCGCTCCGCCTATTCTGGCCTTTGGAACATCACCGATTTTAATTGCTCCACCATTGACGGTCGTGCCTTCGGCTGCCTAGATCCTAAGTTACGGAATTCCCACCCTAAATCTCTCCGCCTCTCCACTTCTCTTTCCTCCTTTAAGACTTGCCTTAAAACCTACCTCTTTGACCAAGCTTTTGGCCATCGACCCCAACATCTCCTTATATGGCTCGGTGTCAAACGTTGTTTTTGATAACGCTCCTCTGAAGCGCCTTGGGACGTTTTATTATTGTTAAAGGCGCTATATAAATATAAGTGGTTGTTGTTGGACTAAAACGGTGTGCCTGAATTTCACCCATGACCCTGATGTTCCAGTTTAATTTTGGGCGGTGGAGATCCGGAAACGCTTCCTTCCCATTTCCAAGTGACACTTCCCTCACCTGCGTTTCCTCTTCAGGATGAAAATGCGGAAGTGTCGGAGGCGCAGAAGCAGATGTTGTCCCTCCAGGAGGTGAGGAGAAGTCTGCCCGTCTTCCCGTACCGCCAGGACCTGCTGACGGCCATCGGCGAGCACCAGATCCTCATCATCGAGGGCGAGACGGGATCCGGCAAAACAACCCAGATCCCCCAGTACCTGTACGAGGAGGTGAGCATCTGTTCGGATTGGGAATCGGTCAGGGCATTGGGGATATTTAGAGGAAGAGCTACTGTATTCAACCTGTGGGACAGAGTGATGGGCACAGGACTGTGTTCAACCTGTGGGACAGTGGGAGGGGCACAGGATTGCGTTCAACCTGTGGGACAGTGGGAGGGACACAATATATAGGAATACATAGGATATACGGCACAGAAACAGGCCATTCAGCCCAACCATTCCGTGTCGGCATTTATGCTCCACTCGCGCCTCTTCCCGTCTTTCCTCATCTAAATCTGTCAGTATGACCCTCTATTCCCTTCTCCCTCATATGCTTCTCTAGCCTCCCTTTAAATGTGTCTGTACTATTTGCCTCACCTCTCCCTGTGGTAACGAGTTCCACATTCTCACCACCCTCCAGGTAAAGAGGTTTCTTCTGAATTCCCTATTGAATTTCTTGGTGACTATCTTATGTTGATGGCCTCTAGTTTTGCTCTTCCCCACAAGTGGAAACACTCTCTGTCTACTCTATCAAAACCTTTCATAATTTTAAAGACCTCTTTTAGGTCACCCTTCAGCCTTCTCTTTTCAAGAGAAATGGTTCAGCCAGTGGGAACACAGCACTTTGGTATTTAGGAATTGCTAGACGATAAAAGACCAGGGTCCATCGAGTTCGCCTTCTACCACCCTGGTAGTCGCACAATACAATGATAATGGAGTTGTTGACTGATCATAGCCATCAATCTCTCTCAACTAGTCTACAACTGACCCAGGCATGGTCCGAGGTAAACCCCGGTGGTGGAGAAATTTGGGAACCAAAGTCACCTGTTCCTCCCAAGCCTGCTCCACTTCCCACACGTCATGTCTCAAATCACTCATGCCAAAATGTTATTTTCTGCAAGAAATGTCGAATTCGCGTTTGAATAAATCCGATACTAACTGCTCCCACCGTCTCCCGTGGGAGCCCATTCCATAGATCGCTCACTGAAATATCAGGGGTAATTATAACCTAACTCTCCGGGCGGTGGAATGCCGGATTTGCACCCCGCCCGATATCGATCTCTTGACTTCAATGGAGAGTAAAATCAGGCGGGGCGGGCAGGAGGTAAAACCAGCGGCGCGCCTGATCCCCTGTTTCCCGACGGGCGGGTTAGATTAAAATTGCCCCCCAAGTGTTTCCGCAGATTTGTTGGGTGGAGCTGCTGAGCTGTTTATATATTACACAGGATGTACAGCACAGAAACAGGCCATTCGGCCCTTCGAGTCTGCTCTGCCATTCAATATGATCATGGCTGAAAGCAAACATGCAGGTGCAGCAAGCGGTTAGGAAGGCAAATGGTATGTTGGCCTTCATTGCAAAAGGATTTGAGTACAGGAGCAAGGATGTCTTACTGCAGTTGTACAGGGCCTTGGTGAGACCACACCTGGAGTACTGTGTGCAGTTCTGGTCTCCTTACCTAAGAAAGGATATACTTGTCATAGAGGGAGTGCAGCGAAGGTTCACCAAACTGATTCCTGGGATGGCAGGACTGTCGTATGAGGAAAGATTGGGTCAATTAGGCCTGTATTCACTAGAGTTTAGAAGAATGAGAGGGGATCTCATTGAAACGTATAAAATTCTGACAGGGCTAGACAGACTGGATGCAGGGAGGATGTTTCCCCTGGCTGGTGGGGTCTAGAACGAGGGGTCACAGTCTCAGGATACGGGGTAGGACATTTAGGACTGAGATGAGGAGAAATGTCTTCACTCAGAGGGTGGTGAACCTGTGGAATTCTCTACCACAGAAGGCTGTGGAGGCCAAGTCACTGAATATATTTAAGAAGGAGATAGATAGATTTCTAGACACAAAAGGCATCTAGGGGTATGGGGAGAGAGCAGGAATATGGTATTGAGATAGAGGATCAGCCATGATCATATTGCTGCACCTGCATGTTTGCTTTCAGTGACTGGTGTACAAGGACACCCAGGTCCCTTTGTACATCAACATTTCCCAATCTATCACCATTTAAATAATACTCTGCCTTTCTGTTTTTCCTACCGAAATGGATAACTTCACATTTATCCACGTTATACTGCATCTGCCATGTATTATGCTCTTCCCCATAAGTGGAAACATTCTCTCTTTATCCACTCTATCAAAATTTTTCATAATTTTAAAGACCTCTATTAGGTAACCCCTCAGCCTTTTTTCAAGAGAAAAGAGACCCAGCCTGCTCATCCTTTCCTGATATGTATACCCTCGTATTTCTGGTATCATCCTTGTAAATCTTCTCTGCACCCTCTCCAGTGCCTCTATATCCTTTTTATTATATGGCGACCAGACCTGTATGCAATACTCTAAGTGTGGTCTAACCAAGGTTCAATACAGGTTTAGCATAACTTCCCTACTTTTCAATTCTATCCCTCTAGAAATAAACCCTAGTGCTTGGTTTGCTTTTTTATGGCCTTGCTAACCTGTGGCGCAACTTTTAGTGATCTGTGTATTTGTACTCCGAGATCTCTTTGTTCCTCTACCCCACCTGGACTCGCACCCTCCAAGTGATAAGTGACCTCCCTATTCTTCCCACCAAAATGTAATACCTCACATTTATCTGTGTTGAACTTCATTTGCCAATTATATGCCCATCTTGCAAGTTTATTAATGTCCTCCTGTAACTTGTTGCAGTCCTCCTCAGTATTGACTATCCCACCCCCCAATTTGGTGTCATCCGCAAATTTAGAAATTGTGTTTTTGATTCCAAAGTCTAAATCGTTAATGTAAATTGTGAACAGCAGTGGTCCCAGCACTGATCCTTGTGGAACACCACTACCCACCTTCTGCCACTGTGAATAGCTACCCTTTACTCCCACTCTCTGCTTTCTGTCTTGAAGCCAGCTAGCAATCCATTCTGCTACTTGTCCCCTGGCTCCGCATTCCCTGACCTTGTTCATTAGTCTATTATGGGGTACCTTATCGAAGGGCTTTTGAAAATCCAGATAAATTACATCTACTGCATTACCCTTGTCTACTCTCTCTGTTACCTCTTCAAAAAATTCAATAAGGTTGGTCAAACAAGACTTTCCCTTTTGAAATCCATGTTGACTATTCATTATTATATTTTTGGTTTCTAGATGTTCTATTTTCTCCTTTAGTAGGGATTCCATTATTTTTCCTACCACCACCACCTTCTTCTTCTTCTTAGGCAGTCCCTCGGAACCGAGGATGACTTGCTTCCACATTAAAAATGAGTTCGCAGGTGACTGATGAGTCCAATGCGGGACCTACAGTCTGTCACAGGTGGGGCAGACGGTGGTTGAAGGGGTGGGTGGGTGGGGTGCTTGGGTTGACGTGCACTCCTTCCACTGTTTGCGCTTGGCTTCCGCTTCCTCCCGGCGAAGAGACTCGAGGTGTTCGGCGCCTTCCCGGATGCTTCTCCGCCACTTTGTGCGGTCTTGGGCCAGGGATTCCCAGGTGTCGGTGGGGATGTTACACTTTTTCAAGGAGGCTTTGAGGGTGTCCTTGAAGCGTTTCCTCTGCCCACCTGGGGCTCTCTTGCCGTGCTGGAGCTCCGAGTAGAGCGCTTGTTTTGGGAGTCTCGTATCGGGCATGCGGACAATGTGACCCATCCATCGGAGCTGATTGAGCGTGGTCAGAGCTTCGATGCTGGGATGTTGGCCTGAGCAAGAACACTGACGTTGGTGCACCTATCCTGCCAATGGATTTGCAGGATCTTGCAGAGGCAGCGTTGGTGGTACCTCTCCAGTGCTTTGAGGTGCCTGCTGTACATGGTCCATGTTAAGCTGAATGGTCTATAATTCCCTGGACATGTTCTATCCCCCTTCTTAAATATCAGTATTACGTTAGCTATCTGCCAGTCCTCTGGCACTATACCTTTTTTCTAATGAATTATTAAATATGTGTAGTAATGCCTCTGCTATCTCTTCCCTAGATTCTTATCCTCTTTGAGTTTGATTAATTTATTTAATATATCCCCTTTTTAAATTTTAAATGCACTTACCTCATTACTAATCTCATCATCCAATGTCATGTCCACCTGTTCTATCTCCCTGGTAAATACTGAAACAAAATAATTAATTAATATTTCTGCCATCTCTTTTGTTACCTGTGGTATCATCCTGACTGTCCCTTAATGGCATTATTCCCATCCAAACCTTGCTTTTTTTATTGATGTGCCTGTAAAATATTTTAGTATTTTGTTTTATGTTCCTTGATAATTTAATTTCATAGTTCCTCTTTGCCTTCCGAATGTTTTTTGACTTCTCTCCTAATCTTTTCATATTCTCTCTTATCATGCGCTCCCCTGCTGTCTATGTACTTAATCTATGCCTCTTTCCTTAACCTCAATTGTTCCCTTATGGCTTTATTCATCCATGGAGTCTCATTATTGTTTAGTTTGTTCTTTCCTTTTAGTGGAATATATTTTTCCTGCACTCTGTTGAACACCATTTTAAATGTTTCCCATTGCTGTTCTACATCGTTGTTTGCTAATATTGTTGCCCATTTTTTTCCCCAAGTTGTATTCTCAGCCCCTCAATCAGCTTTTCTCCAATCTATTAACCTGGTTTTCGTCATACTTATGTCCTTCTCAATTATCATCTTAAAGCGTATTATATTATGGTCACTATTGCCTAGATGTTCCCCTACTTTTACTTCGCTTATCTGCTCTGGTTCATTCCCCATTACTAGATCCAATAGCGAATCCTCCCTTGTTGGGCTTTTTACATATTGGGTTTTAAAGGAGTCCAGTTCACATTGTAGGAATTCCATTCCCTTATCCCCTTTACCTACCTCTTCTGTCCAATTAATATCGGGGTAGTTGAAATCCCCCGTGATTATTATTCTATGTTTTTTAATAATTTCCCTAATTTGTCTGCATATTTCTTCCTCCACCTTCCTTCCACTATTAGGTGGTCTGTAGACTATGCCTATTAGTGTGATTGATCCTTTATTATCTTTTATCTCTATCCATATGGATTCTATTTTTGTCTTACTGATATCTGCGTCACTTTTTACAACTGCCATTATGTTATCCCTAATAAGTACAGCTACTCCACCTCCCCTTTTTCCCTCCCTATCTTTTCTAAATATGTTATACCCTGCAATGTTTAATCCCCAGTCCTGATTTTTCAGTAGCCATGTCTCAGTAATCCCTACTGACGTAAGAAAACTACTAGGCACTTGGTCTAAGCGTTAAACAAAGCTTTAATCAACTGTTTTACAACATGGAGATGTAGTTGTGTCCTTCACTAGTTCCTGTAAAAGAATGTTCTCAGCAAGCTGGGCCCGTGCCCGAGTATTTATACTCTCCCTGGACAACGCCACCTGCAGGCCGCCCAGTATTATTTCATAAGTCATTTCCACATGAATGACAAGATTCATGTCACCTACTATGTCTGGTTCCTCGCAACGTGTTGGTTTCTGTGGCTGTATTGGAGCTTCACCTCCCATTCATTCCCTGCTGTCCTTGTGACTGAACTTCGGTGCTGTCTCCGCAGGGCTACACAGCCAGGGGGATGAAGATCGGGTGCACGCAACCCCGGCGAGTGGCGGCCATGAGCGTTGCCTCCCGAGTGGCGCAGGAAATCGGGGTCAAGCTGGGAAATGAGGTGAGCTGCCACATTCTGGCGATGTGGAATTGAGCGAGGCTGCTGGAGAGAGCAGAGCTGAGATTAACGTATCTCGGGAACAGGAGAGGTACTGATCTAAAGAACCGATGGTGGAGATGGGGGCAGGAGAGAATCACCAGGAATAACTACAGGGGAGGGTCAGTGCCTGAGAATAAGAGAAGGGAAGGGAAGGGGGACCAGGAGTAATGACAGACAATGATTGAGACTGAGGGCAGTGACGGGGGAGAGTGACTGGGAATGAGGACAGGCAACGACTGGGAATAATGACAGGCAGCGACCGGGAATAATGACAAGCAACGACCGGAAATAATGACAGGCAGCGACCGGGAATGAGGACGGGCAGCGACTGGGAATAATGACAGGCAGCGACCGGGAATAATGACAGGCAGCGACCAGGAATAATGACAGGCACCGACCGGGAATAATGACGGGCAACGACCGGAAATAATGACGGGCAACGACCGGAAATAATGACGGGCAGCGACCGGGAATGAGGGCGGGCAGCGACCGGGAATGAGGGCGGGCAGCGACCGGGAATGAGGGCGGGCAGCGACCGGGAATGAGGGCGGGCAGCGACCGGGAATGAGGGCGGGCAGCGACCGGGAATGAGGGCGGGCAGCGACCGGGAATGAGGGCGGGCAGCGACCGGGAATGAGGGCGGGCAGCGACCGGGAATGAGGACGGGCAGCGACGGGGAATGAGGGCGGGCAGCGACCGGGAATGAGGGCGGGCAGCGACCGGGAATAATGACGGGCAGCGTCCGGGAATGAGGACGGGCAGCGACCGGGAATGAGGGCGGGCAGCGACGGGGAATGAGGGCGGGCAGCGACCGGGAATGAGGGCAGGCAGCGACCGGGAATAATGACAGGCAGCGTCCGGGAATGAGGATGGTGGGGGAAGCAGCATGTGGTAAAAGTGTGGAACTTTCCCACAAAAAACAGTTCATGCTAGCTCAGTTAATCATTTTAAATCTTGGCTCAATAGATATTTGCTAGCCAAGAGTATTGAGGGACGCGGAGCCAAAGCGGGTAAATGGAGGTTAGGATCAAGATAGCTGAGGTCTAATTGAATGGCAGAACAGGCTGGAGGGGCTGAATGGCCTCCTTCTGTACCTATGTTCCGAACCCGAAATAATGACAGAGGGAGGGAAGGTGACCAGGAATATTAACAGTTGGGGAATAATGACAGGGAGGATTGACTGGGCATGTTAAGAGGAGTGGCTGCTGTGTCACAGAGTTGGCTGTTTGCCGCTTCAATGTCTCCAGTTCCCATGTTTTGAGTGTTAATGTGGGTAGCAGTCTGACTCCTGCCGTGCAACTCCACAGGTCGGCTACAGTATCCGGTTTGAGGACTGCACGTCGGAAAGAACGGTGCTGAAATACATGACTGACGGGATGTTGCTGCGAGAGTTCCTGACGGAGCCAGACCTGGCTGGATATAGGTGAGAAAGGGTGGTACCTGAAAAAGCAGCTATTGATGGGGTTAGTGCGCTCCTTAGTGTTGGAGTACCTCAAGCATCTTAAGAGGAGTTTTATGCAGTGTGACAATTTTGTACATCACTCTTTGTTCACACTGTGCTGGGTAATGTGTGTGAGAGAGGGAGAGAGTGTGTGTGTGTATGATCTCACAGCACTGGGTAACGTGTCTGTTCACACTGTGCTGGGTAATGTGTGTGAGAGAGAGAGAGAGTGTGTGTGTGTATGATCTCACAGCACTGGGTAACGTGTCTGTTCACACCGTGCTGGGTAATGTGTGTGTGTGTATGATCTCACAGCACTGGGTAACGTGTCTGTTCACACCGTGCTGGGTAACAGGTCAGACTCTGGGTATTCTGCGGCGAGTGTCTCACCTGACACCCCAAAGCCTTTCCAACATCTACAAGGCACAAGCCAGGAGTGTGATAGAATACTCTCCACTTCCCTGTATGAGTGCAGCTCCAACAACACTTAAGAAGCTCAACACCATCCAGGACAAAGCAGCCCGCTTGATTGGCACCCCATCAACCACCTTAAACATTCACTCCCTCCTCCACCGGCGCACCGTGGCTGCAGTGTGCACCATCTACAAAATGGACTGCAGCAACTCGCCAAGGCTTCTTAGGCATCACCTCCCAAACCCCCGACCCCCTAGCTCCTAGAAGGCCAAGGGCAATAGCCGCATGGGAACACCACCACCTGCAATTTCCCCTCCAAGTCACACACAATCTTGACTTGGAAATGTAGCGCTGTACTTTCATTGTCACTGGGTCAAAATCCTGGAACTCCCTCCCTAACAGCACTGTGGGAGCACCTTCACCACACGGACTGCAGCGGTTCAAGAAGGCGGTTCACCACCACCTTCTCGATGGTAACGAGGGATGGGCAATAAATGCTGGCCTTGCCAGCGACGCCCACATCCCAGGAACAATTTTTTTTTAAATGTGTGTGTTCACATAGTGCTGGGTAACGTGTGTGTGTGTTTACACAGTGCTGGGTAACGTGTGTGTGTTTACACAGTGCTGGGTAACGTGTGTGTGTGTTTACACAGTGCTGGGTAACGTGTGTGTGTGTCTTTACACAGTGCTGGTTAACGTGTGTGTGTGTTTACACAGTGCTGGGTAACGTGTGTGTGTGTTTACACAGTGCTGGGTAATGTGTGTGTGTGTGTGTTTACACAGTTCTGGGTAATGTGTGAGTGTGTTTACACAGTGCTGGGTAACGTGTGTGTGTGTTTACACAGTGCTGGGTAATGTGTGTGTTTACACAGTGCTGGGTAACGTGTGTGTGTGTTTACACAGTGCTGGGTAATGCGTGTGTGTGTGTTTACACAGTGCTGGGTAACGTGTGTGTGTGTGTTTACACAGTGCTGGGTAACGTGTGTGTGTGTTTACACAGTGCTGGGTAACGTGTGTGTGTGTTTACGCAGTGCTGGGTAATGTGTGTGTGTGTTTACACAGTGCTGGGTAACGTGTGTGTGTGTTTACACAGTGCTGGGTAACGTGTGTGTGTGTGTTCACATAGTGCTGGGTAATGTGTGTGTGTGTTTACACAGTGCTGGGTAACGTGTGTGTGTGTGTGTGTGTGTGTGTGTGTTTACACAGTGCTGGGTAACGTGTGTGTGTGTGTTTACACAGTGCTGGGTAACGTGTGTGTGTTTACACAGTGCTGGGTAACGTGTGTGTGTGTTTACACAGTGCTGGGTAACGCGTGTGTGTGTACACAGTGCTGGGTAATGTGTGTGTGTGTTTACACAGTGCTGGGTAACGTGTGTGTGTGTTTACACAGTGCTGGGTAACGTGTGTGTGTTTACACAGTGCTGGGTAACGTGTGTGTGTGTTTACACAGTGCTGGGTAACGTGTGTGTGTGTTTACACAGTGCTGGGTAATGTGTGTGTGTGTGTTTACACAGTGCTGGGTAACGTTTGTGTGTGTTTACACAGTGCTGGGTAATTGTGTGTGTGTTTACACAGTGCTGGGGAATGTGTGTGTGTGTTTACACAGTGCTGGGTAACACGTGTGTGTGTGTGTGTGTGTGTGTGTGTGTTTACACAGTGCTGGGTAACGTGTGTGTGTGTTTACACAGTGCTGGGTAACGTGTGTGTTTACACAGTGCTGGGTAACGTGTGTGTGTCTGTTTACACAGTGCTGGGTAACGTGTGTGTTTACACAGTGCTGGGTAACGTGTGTGTGTCTGTTTACACAGTGCTGGGTAACGTGTGTGTTTACACAGTGCTGGGTAAAGTGTGTGTTTACACAGTGCTGGGTAACGTGTGTGTTTACACAGTGCTGGGTAACGTGTGTGTTTACACAGTGCTGGGTAACGTGTGTGTGTGTTTACACAGTGCTGGGTAATGTGTGTGTGTTTTTACACAGTGCTGGGTAACGTGTGTGTTTACACAGTGCTGGGTAATGTGTGTGTGTGTTTATACAGTGCTGGGTAATGTGTGTGTGTGTTTACACAGTGCTGGGTAATGTGTGTGTGTGTTTACACAGTGCTGGGTAACGTGTGTGTTTACACAGTGCTGGGTAATGTGTGTGTTTACACAGTGCTGGGTAACGTGTGTGTGTGTGTTTACACAGTGCTGGGTAACGTGTGTGTGTTTACACAGTGCTGGGTAACGTGTGTGTGTGTCTTTACACAGTGCGAGTTAACGTGTGTGTGTGTTTACACAGTGCTGGGTAACGTGTGTGTGTGTTTACACAGTGCTGGGTAATGTGTGTGTGTGTGTGTTTACACAGTGCTGGGTAACGTGTGTGTGTGTTTACACAGTGCTGGGTAATGCGTGTGTGTGTGTTTACAGAGTGCTGGGTAACGTGTGTGTGTGTTTACACAGTGCTGGGTAACGTGTGTGTGTGTGTTTACACAGTGCTGGGTAACGTGTGTGTGTGTTTACACAGTGCTGGGTAACGTGTGTGTGTGTTTACGCAGTGCTGGGTAATGTGTGTGTGTGTTTACACAGTGCTGGGTAACGTGTGTGTGTGTTTACACAGTGCTGGGTAACGTGTGTGTGTGTGTTCACATAGTGCTGGGTAATGTGTGTGTGTGTTTACACAGTGCTGGGTAACGTGTGTGTGTGTGTTTACACAGTGCTGGGTAACGTGTGTGTGTGTGTTTACACAGTGCTGGGTAACGTGTGTGTGTGTGTTTACACACTGCTGGGTAACGCGTGTGTGTGTTTACACAGTGCTGGGTAACGTGTGTGTGTGTTTACACAGTGCTGGGTAACGTGTGTGTGTGTTTACACAGTGCTGGGTAACGTGTGTGTGTGTTTACACAGTGCTGGGTAACGTGTGTGTGTGTTTACACAGTGCTGGGTAACGTGTGTGTGTGTTTACACAGTGCTGGGTAACGTGTGTGTGTGTTTACACAGTGCTGGGTAACGTGTGTGTGTGTTTACACAGTGCTGGGTAATGTGTGTGTGTGTGTTTACGCAGTGCTGGGTAATGTGTGTGTGTGTGTTTACACAGTGCTGGGTAACGTTTGTGTGTGTTTACACAGTGCTGGGTAATGTGTGTGTGTGTGTTTACACAGTGCTGGGTAATGTGTGTGTCTGTTTACACAGTGCTGGGTAACACGTGTGTGTGTGTGTGTGTGTGTGTGTTTACACAGTGCTGGGTAACGTGTGTGTGTGTTTACACAGTGCTGGGTAACGTGTGTGTTTACACTGGGTAACGTGTGTGTTTACACAGTGCTGGGTAATGTGTGTGTGTTTACACAGTGCTGGGTAATGTGTGTGTGTGTTTACACAGTGCTGGGTAATGTGTGTGTGTTTTTACACAGTGCTGGGTAACGTGTGTGTTTACACAGTGCTGGGTAATGTGTGTGTGTGTTTATACAGTGCTGGGTAATGTGTGTGTGTGTTTACACAGTGCTGGGTAATGTGTGTGTGTGTTTACACAGTGCTGGGTAACGTGTGTTTACACAGTGCTGGGTAATGTGTGTGTTTACACAGTGCTGGGTAACGTGTGTGTGTGTGTTTACACAGTGCTGGGTAACGTGTGTGTGTTTACACAGTGCTGGGTAACGTGTGTGTGTTTACACAGTGCTGGGTAACGTGTGTGTGTGTTTACACAGTGCTGGGTAACGTGTGTGTGTTTACACAGTGCTGGGTAACGTGTGTGTTTACACAGTGCTGGGTAACGTGTGTGTGTGTTCACAGTGCTGGGTAACGTGTGTGTGTTTACACAGTGCTCGGTAACGTGTGTGTGTGTTTACACAGTGCTGGGTAACGTGTGTGTGTGTTTACACAGTGCTGGGTAACGTGTGTGTGTGTTTACACAGTGCTGGGTAACGTGTGTGTGTGTTTACACAGTGCTGGGTAATGTGTGTGTGTGTGTGTTTACACAGTGCTGGGTAACGTGTGTGTGTGTTTACACAGTGCTGGGTAATGCGTGTGTGTGTGTTTACAGAGTGCTGGGTAACGTGTGTGTGTGTTTACACAGTGCTGGGTAACGTGTGTGTGTGTGTTTACACAGTGCTGGGTAACGTGTGTGTGTGTTTACACAGTGCTGGGTAACGTGTGTGTGTGTTTACGCAGTGCTGGGTAATGTGTGTGTGTGTTTACACAGTGCTGGGTAACGTGTGTGTGTGTTTACACAGTGCTGGGTAACGTGTGTGTGTGTGTTCACATAGTGCTGGGTAATGTGTGTGTGTGTTTACACAGTGCTGGGTAACGTGTGTGTGTGTGTTTACACAGTGCTGGGTAACGTGTGTGTGTGTGTTTACACAGTGCTGGGTAACGTGTGTGTGTGTGTTTACACACTGCTGGGTAACGCGTGTGTGTGTTTACACAGTGCTGGGTAACGTGTGTGTGTGTTTACACAGTGCTGGGTAACGTGTGTGTGTGTTTACACAGTGCTGGGTAACGTGTGTGTGTGTTTACACAGTGCTGGGTAACGTGTGTGTGTGTTTACACAGTGCTGGGTAACGTGTGTGTGTGTTTACACAGTGCTGGGTAACGTGTGTGTGTGTTTACACAGTGCTGGGTAACGTGTGTGTGTGTTTACACAGTGCTGGGTAACGTGTGTGTGTGTTTACACAGTGCTGGGTAACGTGTGTGTGTGTGTTTACGCAGTGCTGGGTAATGTGTGTGTGTGTGTTTACACAGTGCTGGGTAACGTTTGTGTGTGTTTACACAGTGCTGGGTAATGTGTGTGTGTGTGTTTACACAGTGCTGGGTAATGTGTGTGTCTGTTTACACAGTGCTGGGTAACACGTGTGTGTGTGTGTGTGTGTGTGTGTGTGTGTGTTTACACAGTGCTGGGTAACGTGTGTGTGTGTTTACACAGTGCTGGGTAACGTGTGTGTTTACACTGGGTAACGTGTGTGTTTACACAGTGCTGGGTAATGTGTGTGTGTTTACACAGTGCTGGGTAATGTGTGTGTGTGTTTACACAGTGCTGGGTAATGTGTGTGTGTTTTTACACAGTGCTGGGTAACGTGTGTGTTTACACAGTGCTGGGTAATGTGTGTGTGTGTTTATACAGTGCTGGGTAATGTGTGTGTGTGTTTACACAGTGCTGGGTAATGTGTGTGTGTGTTTACACAGTGCTGGGTAACGTGTGTTTACACAGTGCTGGGTAATGTGTGTGTTTACACAGTGCTGGGTAACGTGTGTGTGTGTGTTTACACAGTGCTGGGTAACGTGTGTGTGTTTACACAGTGCTGGGTAACGTGTGTGTGTTTACACAGTGCTGGGTAACGTGTGTGTGTGTTTACACAGTGCTGGGTAACGTGTGTGTGTTTACACAGTGCTGGGTAACGTGTGTGTTTACACAGTGCTGGGTAACGTGTGTGTGTGTTCACAGTGCTGGGTAACGTGTGTGTGTTTACACAGTGCTCGGTAACGTGTGTGTGTGTTTACACAGTGCTGGGTAACGTGTGTGTGTGTTTACACAGTGCTGGGTAACGTGTGTGTGTGTTTACACAGTGCTGGGTAACGTGTGTGTGTGTTTACACAGTGCTGGGTAACGTGTGTGTGTGTTTACACAGTGCTGGGTAACGTGTGTGTGTGTTTACACAGTGCTGGGTAACGTGTGTGTGTGTTTACACAGTGCTGGGTAATGTGTGTGTTTACACAGTGCTGGGTAACGTGTGTGTGTGTTTACGCAGTGCTGGGTAATGCGTGTGTGTGTGTTTACACAGTGCTGGGTAACGTGTGTGTGTGTTTACACAGTGCTGTGTAACGTGTGTGTGTGTGTTTACACAGTGCTGGGTAACGTGTGTGTGTGTTTACACAGTGCTGGGTAACGTGTGTGTGTGTGTTCACATAGTGCTGGGTAATGTGTGTGTGTGTTTACACAGTGCTGGGTAACGTGTGTGTTTACACAGTGCTGGGTAACGTGTGTGTGTGTTTACACAGTGCTGGGTAACGTGTGTGTGTGTTTACACAGTGCTGGGTAACGTGTATGTGTGTTTTCACAGTGCTGGGTAATGTGTGTGTGTGTGTTTACACAGTGCTGGGTAATGTGTGTGTGTGTTTACACAGTGTTGGGTAACACTGTGTGTGTGTGTGTTTACACAGTGCTGGGTAACGTGTGTGTGTCTGTTTACACAGTGCTGGGTAACGTGTGTGTTTACACAGTGCTGGGTAACGTGTGTGTGTCTGTTTACACAGTGCTGGGTAACGTGTGTGTTTACACAGTGCTGGGTAACGTGTGTGTTTACACAGTGCTGGGTAACGTGTGTGTTTACACAGTGCTGGGTAACGTGTGTGTTTACACAGTGCTGGGTAACGTGTGTGTGTGTTTACACAGTGCTGGGTAATGTGTGTGTGTTTTTACACAGTGCTGGGTAACGTGTGTGTTTACACAGTGCTGGGTAATGTGTGTGTGTGTTTATACAGTGCTGGGTAACGTGTGTGTGTGTTTACACAGTGCTGGGTAATGTGTGTGTTTATACAGTGCTGGGTAACGTGTGTGTGTGTTTACACAGTGCTGGGTAATGTGTGTGTGTTTTTACACAGTGCTGGGTAACGTGTGTGTTTACACAGTGCTGGGTAATGTGTGTGTGTGTTTATACAGTGCTGGGTAACGTGTGTGTGTGTTTACACAGTGCTGGGTAATGTGTGTGTTTATACAGTGCTGGGTAACGTGTGTGTGTGTTTACACAGTGCTGGGTAATGTGTGTGTGTGTGTTCACAGTGCTGGGTAACGTGTGTGTGTTTACACAGTGCTGGGTAACGTGTGTGTGTGTTTACACAGTGCTGGGTAACGTGTGTGTGTGTTTACACAGTGCTGGGTAACGTGTGTGTGTGTTTTCACAGTGCTGGGTAACGTGTGTGTGTGTTTACACAGTGCTGGGTAACGTGTGTGTGTGTTTACACAGTGCTGGGTAACGCGTGTGTGTCTTTACACAGTGCTGGTTAACGTGTGTGTGTGTTTACACAGTGCTGGGTAACGTGTGTGTGTGTTTGCACTGCTGGGTAATGTGTGTGTGTGTGTGTGTTTACACAGTGCTGGGTAATGTGTGAGTGTGTTTACACAGTGCTGGGTAACGTGTGTGTGTGTTTACACAGTGCTGGGTAATGTGTGTGTTTACACAGTGCTGGGTAACGTGTGTGTGTGTGTATGTGTTTACACAGTGCTGGGTAATGCGTGTGTGTGTGTTTACACAGTGCTGGGTAACGTGTGTGTGTGTTTACACAGTGCTGGGTAACGTGTGTGTTTACACAGTGCTGGGTAACGTGTGTGTGTGTTTACACAGTGCTGGGTAACGTGTGTGTGTGTTTACGCAGTGCTGGGTAATGTGTGTGTGTGTTTACGCAGTGCTGGGTAACGTGTGTGTGTGTTTACACAGTGCTGGGTAACGTGTCTGTGTGTTCACATAGTGCTGGGTAATGTGTGTGTGTGTTTACACAGTGCTGGGTAACGTGTGTGTGTGTGTTTCCACAGTGCTGGGTAACGTGTGTGTGTGTTTACACAGTGCTGGGTAACGTGTGTGTGTGTGTTTACACAGTGCTGGGTAACGCGTGTGTGTGTTTACACAGTGCTGGGTAACGTGTGTGTTTACACAGTGCTGGGTAACGTGTGTGTGTGTTTACACAGTGCTGGGTAACGTGTGTGTTTACACAGTGCTGGGTAACGTGTGTGTTTACACAGTGCTGGGTAACGTGTGTGTTTACACAGTGCTGGGTAACGTGTGTGTGTGTTTACACAGTGCTGGGTAATGTGTGTGTGTGTTTACACAGTGCTGGGTAACGTGTGTGTGTGTTTACACAGTGCTGGGTAACGTGTGTGTTTACACAGTGCTGGGTAACGTGTGTGTGTGTTTACACAGTGCTGGGTAACGTGTGTGTGTGTGTTTACACAGTGCTGGGTAACGCGTGTGTGTGTTTACACAGTGCTGGGTAACGTGTGTGTTTACACAGTGCTGGGTAACGTGTGTGTGTGTTTACACAGTGCTGGGTAACGTGTGTTTACACAGTGCTGGGTAACGTGTGTGTTTACACAGTGCTGGGTAACGTGTGTGTTTACACAGTGCTGGGTAACGTGTGTGTTTACACAGTGCTGGGTAACGTGTGTGTTTACACAGTGCTGGGTAACGTGTGTGTGTGTTTACACAGTGCTGGGTAACGTGTGTGTGTGTTTACACAGTGCTGGGTAACGTGTGTGTGTGTTTACACAGTGCTGGGTAATGTGTGTGTGTTTTTACACAGTGCTGGGTAACGTGTGTGTTTACACAGTGCTGGGTAATGTGTGTGTGTGTTTACACAGTGCTGGGTAATGTGTGTGTGTGTATACACAGTGCTGGGTAATGTGTGTGTGTGTTTACACAGTGCTGGGTAACGTGTGTGTTTACACAGTGCTGGGTAACGTGTGTGTGTGTGTTTACACAGTGCTGGGTAACGTGTGTGTGTTTACACAGTGCTGGGTAACGTGTGTGTGTTTACACAGTGCTGGGTAACGTGTGTGTGTGTGTGTTTACACAGTGCTGGGTAACGTGTGTGTTTACACAGTGCTGGGTAACGTGTGTGTGTGTTTGCACAGTGCTGGGTAACGTGTGTGTGTTTACACAGTGCTGGGTAACATGTGTGTGTGTTTACACAGTGCTGGGTAACGTGTGTGTGTGTGTTTACACAGTGCTGGGTAACGTGTGTGTGTGTTTACACAGTGCTGGGTAACGTGTGTGTGTGTTTACACAGTGCTGGGTAACGTGTGTGTGTGTGTTTACACAGTGCTGGGTAACGTGTGTGTGTTTACACAGTGCTGGGTAACGTGTGTGTGTGTTTACACAGTGCTGGGTAACGTGTGTGTGTGTTTACACAGTGCTGGGTAACGTGTGTGTGTGTTTACACAGTGCTGGGCAACGTGTGTGTGTGTTTACACAGTGCTGGGTAACGTGTGTGTGTGTGTGTGTTTACACAGTGCTGGGTAACGTGTGTGTGTGTTTACACAGTGCTGGGTAATGTGTGTGTGTGTTTGCACAGTGCTGGGTAACGTGTGTGTGTGTGTTTACACAGTGCTGGGTAACGTGTGTGTGTGTGTTTACACAGTGCTGGGTAACGTGTGTGTGTGTTTACACAGTGCTGGGTAACGTGTGTGTGTGTTTACACAGTGCTGGGTAACGTGTGTGTGTGTTTGCACAGTGCTGGGTAACGTGTGTGTGTGTTTACACAGTGCTGGGTAACGTGTGTGTTTACACAGTGCTGGGTAACATGTGTGTGTTTACACAGTGCTGGGTAATGTGTGTGTGTGTGTTTACACAGTGCTGGGTAACGTGTGTGTGTTTACACAGTGCTGGGTAACGTGTGTGTGTGTTTACACAGTGCTGGCTAACGTGTGTGTGTGTGTGTTTACACAGTGCTGGGTAACGTGTGTGTGTTTACACAGTGCTGGGTAACGTGTGTGTTTACACAGTGCTGGGTAACGAGTGTGTGTTTACACAGTGCTGGGTAATGTGTGTGTGTCTGTTTACACAGTGCTGGGTAACGTGTGTGTGTGTGTTTACACAGTGCTGGGTAACGTGTTTGTGTTTACACAGTGCTGGGTAACGTGTGTGTGTTTACACAGTGCTGGGTAATGTGTGTGTGTGTTTACACAGTGCTGGGTAATGTGTGTGTGTGTTTACACAGTGCTGGGTAATGTGTGTGTGTTTTTACACAGTGCTGGGTAACGTGTGTGTTTACACAGTGCTGGGTAATGTGTGTGTGTGTTTATACAGTGCTGGGTAATGTGTGTGTGTGTTTACACAGTGCTGGGTAATGTGTGTGTGTGTTTACACAGTGCTGGGTAACATGTGTGTTTACACAGTGCTGGGTAATGTGTGTGTTTACACAGTGCTGGGTAACGTGTGTGTGTGTGTTTACACAGTGCTGGGTAACGTGTGTGTGTTTACACAGTGCTGGGTAACGTGTGTGTGTTTACACAGTGCTGGGTAACGTGTGTGTGTGTTTACACAGTGCTGGGTAACGTGTGTGTGTTTACACAGTGCTGGGTAACGTGTGTGTTTACACAGTGCTGGGTAACGTGTGTGTGTGTTCACAGTGCTGGGTAACGTGTGTGTGTTTACACAGTGCTGGGTAACGTGTGTGTGTGTTTACACAGTGCTGGGTAACGTGTGTGTGTGTTTACACAGTGCTGGGTAACGTGTGTGTGTGTTTACACAGTGCTGGGTAACGTGTGTGTGTGTTTACACAGTGCTGGGTAACGTGTGTGTGTGTTTACACAGTGCTGGGTAACGTGTGTGTGTGTTTACACAGTGCTGGGTAACGTGTGTGTGTGTTTACACAGTGCTGGGTAATGTGTGTGTTTACACAGTGCTGGGTAACGTGTGTGTGTGTTTACGCAGTGCTGGGTAATGCGTGTGTGTGTGTTTACACAGTGCTGGGTAACGTGTGTGTGTGTTTACACAGTGCTGTGTAACGTGTGTGTGTGTGTGTTAACACAGTGCTGGGTAACGTGTGTGTGTGTTTACACAGTGCTGGGTAACGTGTGTGTGTTTACACAGTGCTGGGTAACATGTGTGTGTGTTTACACAGTGCTGGGTAACGTGTGTGTGTGTGTTTACACAGTGCTGGGTAACGTGTGTGTGTGTGTTTACACAGTGCTGGGTAACGTGTGTGTGTGTTTACACAGTGCTGGGTAACGTGTGTGTGTGTGTTTACACAGTGCTGGGTAACGTGTGTGTGTTTACACAGTGCTGGGTAACGTGTGTGTGTGTTTACACAGTGCTGGGTAACGTGTGTGTGTGTTTACACAGTGCTGGGTAACGTGTGTGTGTGTTTACACAGTGCTGGGCAACGTGTGTGTGTGTTTACACAGTGCTGGGTAACGTGTGTGTGTGTGTGTGTGTTTACACAGTGCTGGGTAACGTGTGTGTGTGTTTACACAGTGCTGGGTAACGTGTGTGTGTGTTTACACAGTGCTGGGTAATGTGTGTCTGTGTGTTTACACAGTGCTGGGTAATGTGTGTCTGTCTGTTTACACAGTGCTGGGTAATGTGTGTGTGTGTTTACACTGTGCTGGGTAATGTGTGTGTGTGTTTACACAGTGCTGGGTAACGTGTGTGTGTGTTTACACAGTGCTGGGTAATGTGTGTGTGTGTTTACACAGTGCTGGGTAACGTGTGTGTGTGTGTTTACACAGTGCTGGGTAACGTGTGTGTGTGTGTTTACACAGTGCTGGGTAACGTGTGTGTGTGTTTACACAGTGCTGGGTAACGTGTGTGTGTGTTTACACAGTGCTGGGTAACGTGTGTGTGTGTTTGCACAGTGCTGGGTAACGTGTGTGTGTGTTTACACAGTGCTGGGTAACGTGTGTGTTTACACAGTGCTGGGTAACATGTGTGTGTTTACACAGTGCTGGGTAATGTGTGTGTGTGTTTACACAGTGCTGGGTAATGTGTGTGTGTCTGTTTACACAGTGCTGGGTAACGTGTGTGTGTGTGTTTACACAGTGCTGGGTAACGTGTTTGTGTTTACACAGTGCTGGGTAACGTGTGTGTGTTTACACAGTGCTGGGTAATGTGTGTGTGTGTTTACACAGTGCTGGGTAATGTGTGTGTGTTTTTACACAGTGCTGGGTAACGTGTGTGTTTACACAGTGCTGGGTAATGTGTGTGTGTGTTTATACAGTGCTGGGTAATGTGTGTGTGTGTTTACACAGTGCTGGGTAATGTGTGTGTGTGTTTACACAGTGCTGGGTAACATGTGTGTTTACACAGTGCTGGGTAATGTGTGTGTTTACACAGTGCTGGGTAACGTGTGTGTGTGTGTTTACACAGTGCTGGGTAACGTGTGTGTGTTTACACAGTGCTGGGTAACGTGTGTGTGTTTACACAGTGCTGGGTAACGTGTGTGTGTGTTTACACAGTGCTGGGTAACGTGTGTGTGTTTACACAGTGCTGGGTAACGTGTGTGTTTACACAGTGCTGGGTAACGTGTGTGTGTGTTCACAGTGCTGGGTAACGTGTGTGTGTTTACACAGTGCTGGGTAACGTGTGTGTGTGTTTACACAGTGCTGGGTAACGTGTGTGTGTGTTTACACAGTGCTGGGTAACGTGTGTGTGTGTTTACACAGTGCTGGGTAACGTGTGTGTGTGTTTACACAGTGCTGGGTAACGTGTGTGTGTGTTTACACAGTGCTGGGTAACGTGTGTGTGTGTTTACACAGTGCTGGGTAACGTGTGTGTGTGTTTACACAGTGCTGGGTAATGTGTGTGTTTACACAGTGCTGGGTAACGTGTGTGTGTGTTTACGCAGTGCTGGGTAATGCGTGTGTGTGTGTTTACACAGTGCTGGGTAACGTGTGTGTGTGTTTACACAGTGCTGTGTAACGTGTGTGTGTGTGTGTTAACACAGTGCTGGGTAACGTGTGTGTGTGTTTACACAGTGCTGGGTAACGTGTGTGTGTGTGTTCACATAGTGCTGGGTAATGTGTGTGTGTGTTTACACAGTGCTGGGTAACGTGTGTGTTTACACAGTGCTGGGTAACGTGTGTGTGTGTTTACACAGTGCTGGGTAACGTGTGTGTGTGTTTACACAGTGCTGGGTAACGTGTATGTGTGTTTACACAGTGCTGGGTAATGTGTGTGTGTGTGTTTACACAGTGCTGGGTAATGTGTGTGTGTGTTTACACAGTGTTGGGTAACACTGTGTGTGTGTGTGTTTACACAGTGCTGGGTAACGTGTGTGTGTCTGTTTACACAGTGC